>NW_027278482.1:87737-193289 GCF_030028105.1 Mobula birostris
GGGAATTGGATTGCATGATGGGGAAGAAAGAATTTGGTGGAATTGGATTGTATGATGGGGAAAGACAGATTTTGTGGGAATTGGATCGCATGATGGCGAAGAGAGCGTTTCTGGGAACTGGATTGTATGATGGGGGAAGAGAGAGTTTGTGGGCATTGGATTGTATGATGGGGAACTGAGAGTTTGTGGGAATTAGATTGTATGATGGGGAAGAGTGAGTTTGTGGGAATTGGGTTATATGTTGGGGGAACAGAGAACTTGTGGGACTTGGATTGTACGATGGGGAACGAAGAGTTTGTGGGAATTGGATTGTATAATGGGGAAAAACAGAGTTTGTGTGAACTGGATTGTATAATAGGGGAAGAGCGAGTTTGTGGGTATTGGACTGTATGATCGGGAAGAGATGAGTATGTGGGAATTGGATTGTATGATGGGAAAGTAGAGAGTTCGTGGGAATTGGATTGTATGATCGGGAACGAGAGAGTTTGTGGGAATTGGATTGTATGATGGGGAAAGACAGAGATTGTGGAAACTGAATTGTACTATTGGGGAAGTGCGAGTTTGTGTGAATTGGATTGTATAATGGGGAAAGAAAGAGTTTGTGGGAACTGGATTGTATGGTGGGGGAAGAATGAGCTTCCGGGAACTGGATTGCATGATGGGGAACAGAGAGTTTGTGGGAATTGGGTTGCATGATGGGGAACGAGTGAGTTTGTGGGAATAGGATTGCATTTTGGGGGAACAGAGAGCTTGTGGGAACAGGATTGTATGATGGGGAACAGAGAATTTCTGGAAATTGGATTGTATGATGGGGAAGAGAGAGATTGTGGGAATTGTATTGCATGATGGGGGAAGGGAGTGTTTGAGGGAATTGGATTGTGTGATGGGGAAGAGATAGTTTGTGCGAATTGGATTCTATTATGGGAAAGAGAGAGTTTGTGGGAATTGAATTTAATTTTGGGGGAACAGAGAGCTTGTGGGAACCGGATTGTATGATGGGGAACAGAGAATTTGTGGGAATTGTATTGCATGGTGGGGGAAGAGAGTGTTTGTGGGAATTGGATTGTATGATCGGGAAGAGATAGTTTGTGCGAATTGGATTGTATTGTGGGAAAGAGAGATTTTGTGGGAATTGGATTGTATGATGGTGAAAGCGAGAGATTGTGGGAATTGGATTTTATGATAGGAAAAGAGAGAGTTTGTGGGAAATTAAATTTTATGATGGGGAAGAGAGAGTTTGTGGGAATTCTATTGTATAATGGGAAAGAGTGAGTTTGTGGGAATTGGATTGTATGATCGGAAAGAGAGAGAGTATGTGGGAATTGGATTGTATGATGGGAAAGGAGAGATATCTTGGGAATTGGATTGTATGATGGGGAACGAGAGAGTTTGTGGGAATTGGATTGTATAATGGGGAATGATAGAGTGTGTGGAATTGGATTGTATGATGTGGAAAAGAGAGCTTATGGGAAATGAATTGCATGATGGGGAAAGAAAGATTTTGTGGGGATTGGATTGTATGATGGGGAAGGAGAGAGTTTGTAGGAATTGGATTTTATGATGGGAAAGAGAGAGTTTGTGGGAATTGGATTGTGTGATGGGGGAAGTGTGAGATTGTGGGTATTGGATTGTATGATGGGGAAGAGTGCGTTTGTGGGAACTGGATTGTATGATGGGGGAAGAGAGAGATGTGGGAATTGGATTGTATGATGGGGAAAGACGGAGTATGTGGAAACTGGATTGTACAATAGGGGAAGAGCGAGTTTGTGGGAATTAGTTTGTATGATTTGGAAGATAGAGTCTGTCGGAATTGGATTTTATGATGGGAAAGAGAGAGTTTATGAGAATTGGATTGTATGATGAGGAAGAGAGAGTTTGTGGGAATTAGATTGTATAATGGGGAAGAGAGAGATGTTGGAACTGGATTGTATGATGGGGAAAGACAGAGATTGTGGAAACTGAATTGTACTATTGGGGAAGTGCGAGTTTGTGGGAATTGGATTGTATGATGGGGAAACAAAGAGTTTGTGGGAACTGGATTGTATGGTGGGGGAAGAATGAGCTTCCGGGAACTGGATTGCATGATGGGGAACAGAGAGTTTGTGGGAATTGGGTTGCATGATGGGGAACGAGAGAGTTTGTGGGAATTGGATTGCATTTTGGGGGAACAGAGAGCTTGTGGGAACAGGATTGTATGATGGGGAACAGAGAATTTCTGGAAATTGGATTGTATGAAGGGGAAGAGAGAGACTGTGGGAATTGTATTGCATGATGGGGGAACGGAGTGTTTGTGGGAATTGGATTGTATGATGGGGAAGAGATAGTTTGTGCGAATTGGATTCTATTATGGGAAAGAGAGATTTTGTGGGAATTGGATTGTATAATGCGGAAGAGATAGTTTGTGGGAATTGGATTGTATGATGGGGAAAGAAAGAGTTTGTGGGAACTGGATTACACAATAGTGGAAGAGCGAGTTTGTGGGAATTGGATTGTATGATTTGGAAGAGAGAGATTGTGGGAATTGAATTGTATGATGGGGGAAGATTGAGCTTGTGGGAACTGGATTGCATGATGTGGAACAGAGAGTTTGTGGGAACTGGATTGCATGATGGGGAACAGAGAGTTTGTGGGAATTGTATTGCATGATGGGGGAAGAGAGTGTTTGTGGGAATTGGATTGTATGACGTGGAAGATATAGTTTGTGCGAATTGGATTGTATTATGTGAAAGAGAGAGTTTGTGGGAATTGGATTGTATGATGGGGAAAGCGAGAGATTGTGGGAATTGGATTTTATAATAGGAAAAGAGAGAGTTTGTGGGAATTAAATTTTATGATGGGGAAGAGAGAGTTTATGGGAATTCGATTGTATAATGGGAAAGAGTGAGTTTGTGGCAATTGGATTGTATGATCGGGAAGAGAGAGAGTATGTGGGAATTGGATTGTATGATGGGAAAGGAGAGAGTTCGTGAGAATTAGATTGTATGATCGGGAACGAGAGATTTTGTGGGAATTGGATTGTATAATGGGGAATGATAGAGTGTGTGGGAATTGGATTGTATGATGTGGAAAAGAGAGCTTATGGGAAATGAATTGCATGATGGGGAAAGAAAGATTTTGTGGGGATTGGATTGTATGATGGGGAAGGAGAGAGTTTGTAGGAATTGGATTTTATGATGGGAAAGAGAGAGTTTGTGGGAATTGGATTGTGTGATGGGGGAAGTGTGAGATTGTGGGTATTGGATTGTATGATGGGGAAGAGTGCGTTTGTGGGAACTGGATTGTATGATGGGGGAAGAGAGAGATGTGGGAATTGGATTGTATGATGGGGAAAGACGGAGTATGTGGAAACTGGATTGTACAATAGGGGAAGAGCGAGTTTGTGGGAATTAGTTTGTATGATTTGGAAGATAGAGTCTGTCGGAATTGGATTTTATGATGGGAAAGAGAGAGTTTATGAGAATTGGATTGTATGATGAGGAAGAGAGAGTTTGTGGGAATTAGATTGTATAATGGGGAAGAGAGAGATGTTGGAACTGGATTGTATGATGGGGAAAGACAGAGATTGTGGAAACTGAATTGTACTATTGGGGAAGTGCGAGTTTGTGGGAATTGGATTGTATGATGGGGAAACAAAGAGTTTGTGGGAACTGGATTGTATGGTGGGGGAAGAATGAGCTTCCGGGAACTGGATTGCATGATGGGGAACAGAGAGTTTGTGGGAATTGGGTTGCATGATGGGGAACGAGAGAGTTTGTGGGAATTGGATTGCATTTTGGGGGAACAGAGAGCTTGTGGGAACAGGATTGTATGATGGGGAACAGAGAATTTCTGGAAATTGGATTGTATGAAGGGGAAGAGAGAGACTGTGGGAATTGTATTGCATGATGGGGGAACGGAGTGTTTGTGGGAATTGGATTGTATGATGGGGAAGAGATAGTTTGTGCGAATTGGATTCTATTATGGGAAAGAGAGATTTTGTGGGAATTGGATTGTATAATGCGGAAGAGATAGTTTGTGGGAATTGGATTGTATGATGGGGAAAGAAAGAGTTTGTGGGAACTGGATTACACAATAGTGGAAGAGCGAGTTTGTGGGAATTGGATTGTATGATTTGGAAGAGAGAGATTGTGGGAATTGAATTGTATGATGGGGGAAGATTGAGCTTGTGGGAACTGGATTGCATGATGTGGAACAGAGAGTTTGTGGGAACTGGATTGCATGATGGGGAACAGAGAGTTTGTGGGAATTGTATTGCATGATGGGGGAAGAGAGTGTTTGTGGGAATTGGATTGTATGACGTGGAAGATATAGTTTGTGCGAATTGGATTGTATTATGTGAAAGAGAGAGTTTGTGGGAATTGGATTGTATGATGGGGAAAGCGAGAGATTGTGGGAATTGGATTTTATAATAGGAAAAGAGAGAGTTTGTGGGAATTAAATTTTATGATGGGGAAGAGAGAGTTTATGGGAATTCGATTGTATAATGGGAAAGAGTGAGTTTGTGGCAATTGGATTGTATGATCGGGAAGAGAGAGAGTATGTGGGAATTGGATTGTATGATGGGAAAGGAGAGAGTTCGTGAGAATTAGATTGTATGATCGGGAACGAGAGATTTTGTGGGAATTGGATTGTATAATGGGGAATGATAGAGTGTGTGGGAATTGGATTGTATGATGTGGAAAAGAGAGCTTATGGGAAATGAATTGCATGATGGGAAAGAGAGATTTTGTGTGGATTGGATTTTATGATGGGGAAAGAGAGTTTGTAGGAATTGGATTCTATGATGGGAAAGAGAGAGGTTGTGGGAATTGGATTGTATAATGAGTGAGCAGAGAGCTTGTTGGAATTGGATTGAACAATGGGGTAGAGAGAGTATGTGAGAATTGGATTGTAGGATGGGGAAAGAAAGAGTTTGTGGGAATTGGATTGCATGATGTGGAAAGAGTGAGTTTGTGAGAATGGGATTGTACGATGGGGAAAGAGAGAGTTTGTGTGAATTGGATTATATGATGGGAAAGAGAGAGTTTGTGGGAATTGGGTTGTATGATCGGAAAGACAGAGTTTGTGGGAATTGGATTGCATGATGTGGAAGAGAGAATTTTGTGGAATTGGATTGTATAATGGAGAAAGACAGATTTTGTGGGAATTGGATCGTATGATGGCGAAGAGAGCGTTTCTGGGAGCTGGATTGTATGATGGGGGAAGAGAGAGTTTGTGGGCATCGGATTGTATGATGGGGAACAGAGAGTTTGTGGGAATTGGATTGTATAATGGGGAAAAACAGAGTTTGTGTGAACTGGATTGTATAATAGGGGAAGAGCGAGTTTGTGGGTATTGGACTGTATGATCGGGAAGAGAGAGAGTATGTGGGAATTGGATTGTATGATGGGAAAGGAGAGAGTTCGTGGGAATTGGATTGTATGATCGGGAACGAGAGAGTTTGTGGGAATTGGATTTTATAATAGGAAAAGAGAGAGTTTGTGGGAATTAAATTTTATGATGGGGAAGAGAGAGTTTATGGGAATTCGATTGTATAATGGGAAAGAGTGAGTTTGTGGCAATTGGATTGTATGATCGGGAAGAGAGAGAGTATGTGGGAATTGGATTGTATGATGGGAAAGGAGAGAGTTCGTGAGAATTAGATTGTATGATCGGGAACGAGAGATTTTGTGGGAATTGGATTGTATAATGGGGAATGATAGAGTGTGTGGGAATTGGATTGTATGATGTGGAAAAGAGAGCTTATGGGAAATGAATTGCATGATGGGAAAGAGAGATTTTGTGGGGATTGGATTTTATGATGGGGAAAGAGAGTTTGTAGGAATTGGATTCTATGATGGGAAAGAGAGAGGTTGTGGGAATTGGATTGTATAATGAGTGAGCAGAGAGCTTGTTGGAATTGGATTGAACAATGGGGTAGAGAGAGTATGTGAGAATTGGATTGTAGGATGGGGAAAGAAAGAGTTTGTGGGAATTGGATTGCATGATGTGGAAAGAGTGAGTTTGTGAGAATGGGATTGTACGATGGGGAAAGAGAGAGTTTGTGGGAATTGGATTATATGATGGGAAAGAGAGAGTTTGTGGGAATTGGGTTGTATGATCGGAAAGACAGAGTTTGTGGGAATTGGATTGCATGATGTGGAAGAGAGAATTTTGTGGAATTGGATTGTATAATGGAGAAAGACAGATTTTGTGGGAATTGGATCGTATGATGGCGAAGAGAGCGTTTCTGGGAACTGGATTGTATGATGGGTGAAGAGAGAGTTTGTGGGCATTGGATTGTATGATCCGGAACAGAGAGTTTGTGGGAATTAGATTGTATGATGGGGAAGAGTGAGTTTGTGGGAATTGGATTATATGTTGGGGGAACAGAGAGCTTGTGGGACATGGATTGTACGATGGGGAACGAAGAGTTTGTGGGAATTGGATTGTATAATGGGAAAAACAGAGTTTGTGTGAACTGGATTGTATAATAGGGGAAGAACGAGTTTGTGGGTATTGGATTGTATGATGGGGAAGGGAGAGTTTGTGGGAGTTGAATTGTATGATGGGAAAAGAGTGAGCTTGTGGGTACTGGATTGCATGATGGGGAACAGAGAGTTTGTGGGAATTGGATTGCATTTTGGGGGAACAGAGAGCTTGTGGGAACCGGATTGTATGATGGGGAACAGGGAGTTTGTGGGAATTGGATTGTATGATGGGGGACGAGAGAGTCTGAGGGAATTGGATTGTATGATGGGGAAGAGAGAGGTTATGGGAATTGGATTGTATGATGAGGAAGAGAGAGTTTGTGGGAATTGGATTGTATGATGGGGAAGAGAGAGATGTGGGAATTGGATTGTATGTTGGGAAAGACAGAGTTTGTGGAAACTGAATTGTTCTACTGGGAAGTGCGAGTTTGTGGGAATTGGATTGTATGATGGGGAAGAGAGCGTTTGTGGGAACTGGATTGTATGATGGGGGAAGAGTGAGCTTGCTGGAACTGGATTGCATGATGGGGAAGAGAGAGTTTGTGCGAATTGGATTGTATTATGGGAAAGAGATAATTTGTGGGAATTGGATTGCATTATGGGGAAGAAAGAGTTTATGGGAATTGGATTGTATGATGGGGAAAGAAAGAGTTTGTGGGAACTGGATTGCACAATAGGGGAAGAGCGAGTTTGTGGGAATTGGATTATATGATTTGGAAGAGAGAAATTGTGGGAATTGAATTGTATGATGGGGGAAGAGTGAGCTTGTGGGAACTGGATTGCATGATGGGGAACAGAGAGTTTGTGGGAATTGGATTGCATGATGGGGAAGAGAGAGTTTGTGGGAATTGAATTTAATTTTGGGGGAACAGAGAGCTTGTGAGAACCGGATTGTATGATGGGGAACAGAGAATTTGTGGGAATTGGATTATATGATGGGGAAGAGAGAGAAAGTGGGAATTGTATTGCAAGATGGGGGAAGAGAGTGTTTGTGCGAATTGGATTGTATGATGGGGAAGAGATAGTTTGTGCGAATTGGATTGATTATGGGAAAGAGAGAGTTTGTGGGAATTGGATTGCATGATGGGGAAAGCGAGAGATTGTGGGAATTGGATTTTATGATAGGAAAGAGAGAGTTTGTGGGAATTAAACTTTATGATGGGGAAGAGAGAGTTTGTGGGAATTCGTTTCTATAATGGGAAAGAGTGAGTTTGTGGGAATTGGATTGTATGATCGGGAAGAGAGAGAGTATGTGGGAATTGGATTGTATGATGGGAAAGGAGAGAGTTCGTGGGAATTGGATTGTATGATCGGGAACGAGAGAGTTTGTGGGAATTGGATTGTATAATGGGGAATGATAGAGTGTGTGGGAACTGGATTGCATGATGGGGAAGAGAGAGTTTGTGGGAATTGGATTATATGATGGGAAAGAGAGAGTTTGTGGGAATTGGACTGTATGACCGGGAAGAGAGAGAGCTTGTGGGAATTGGATTGCATGATGGGGAAGAGAGAGTATGTGAGAATTGGATTGTAGGATGGGGAAAGAAAGAGTTTGTGGGAATTGGATTGTATGATGGGGAAAGCGTGAATTTGTGAGAATGGGATTGTACGATGGGGAAAGAGTGAGTTTGTGGGAATTGGATTATATGATGGGAAAGAGAGAGTTTGTGGGAATTGGATTGTATGATCGGAAAGACAGAGTTTGTGGAAATTGGATTGCATGATGGGGAAGAGAGAATTTGGTGGAATTGGATTGTATGATGGGGAAAGACAGATTTTGTGGGAATTGGATCGTATGATGGCGAAGAGAGCGTTTCTGGGAGCTGGATTGTATGATGGGGGAAGAGAGAGTTTGTGGGCATCGGATTGTATGATGGGGAACAGAGAGTTTGTGGAATTGGATTGTATAATGGGGAAAAACAGAGTTTGTGTGAACTGGATTGTATAATAGGGGAAGAGCGAGTTTGTGGGTATTGGACTGTATGATCGGGAAGAGAGAGAGTATGTGGGAATTGGATTGTATGATGGGAAAGGAGAGAGTTCGTGGGAATTGGATTGTATGATCGGGAACGAGAGAGTTTGTGGGAATTGGATTGTATAGTGGGGAATGATAGAGTGTGTGGGAACAGGATTGCATGATGGGGAAGAGAGAGTTTGTGGGAATTGGATTTAATTTTGGGGGAACAGAGAGCTTGTGGGAACCGGATTGTATGATGGGGAACAGAGAATTTCTAGGAATTGGATTGTATGATGGGGAAGAGAGAGATTGTGGGAATTGTATTGCATGATGGGGGAAGAGAGTGTTTGTGGGTATTGGATTATATGATGGGGAAAGAGAGAGTTTCTGGGATTTGGATTGTATGTTGGGCAACAGAGAGCTTGTGGGAACTGGATTGTATGATGTGGAACAATGAGTTTCTGGGAATTGGATTGCACGATGGCGAACAGAGAGATTGTGGGAATTGTATTGCATGATGGGTGAAGAGAGTGTTTGTAGGAATTGGATTGTATGATGGGGAAGAGATAGTTTGTGCGAATTGGATTGTATTATGGGAAAGAGAGGGTTTGTGGGAATTGGATTGTATGATCGGGAAAAGAGAGTTTGTGGGTATTGGATTGTATGATGGGGAAAGAGAGAGTTTGTGGGATTTGGATTGTATGATGGGGAAGAGAGAGATGTGGGAATTGGATTGTATGATGTCGAAAGACAGAGTTTGTGGAAACTGGATTGTACAATAGGGGAAGAGCGAGTTTGTGGGAATTGGATTGTATGCTTTTGAAGATAGCGTTTGTAGGAATTGGATTGTATGATGGGAAAGAGAGAGTTTCTGGGAATTGGATTGTGTGATGGGGGAAGAGAGAGTTTGTGTGAACTGGATTGTCTAATTGGGAAGAGAGAGTTTGTGGGAATTGGATTCAAGAATGGGAAAGAGAGAGTTTGTTGCAACTGGATTGTAGTATGGGGGAAGAGGGCTTATTGTCATTGAATTGTATGATGGAGAAGAGAGAGTTTGCATGAATTGGTTTGTATAATGGGGGAGCAGAGAGCTTGTTGGAATTGGATTGTATGATGGGAAGAGAGAGTATGTGAGAATTGGATTGTAGGATGGGGAAAGAAAGAGTTTGTGGGAATTGGATTGTATGATGGGGAAAGCGTGAATTTGTGAGAATGGGATTGCACGATGGGGAAAGAGAGTTTGTGGGAATTGAATTGTATGATGGGAAAGACAGATTTTGTGGGAATTGGTTTGTATGATGGGGAAGAGAGCGTTTGTGGGCATTGGATTGTATGATGGGAAAGAGAGAGTTTGTGGGACTTGGATTGTGTGATGGGGGAAGAGTGAGATTGTGGGTATTGGATTGTATGATGGGAAAGAGAGAGTTTGTGGGAATTGGATTGTATGATGGGGAAGAGTGCGTTTGTGGGAACTGGATTGTATGATGGGGGAAAAGACAGTTTCTGGGAATTGGATTGCATAATAGGGGAATAGCGAGTTTGTGGGAATTGGATTGTATGATGGGAAAGAAAGAGTTTGTGGGAATTGGATTGTATGATGGGGAAAGACTGAATTTGTGAGAATGGGATTGTACGATGGGGAAAGAGAGAGTTTGTGGGAATTGGGTTATATGAAGGGAAAGAGAGAGTTTTTGGGAACTGGATTGCATGATGGTGAATAGAGAGTTTGTGGGAATGGGATTGCATGATGGCGAAGAGAGCGTTTGTAGGAATTGGATTGTATGATGGGAAAGAGAGAGTTTCTGGGAATTGGATTGTGTGATGGGGGAAGAGAGAGTTTGTGTGAACTGGATTGTCTAATTGGGAAGAGAGAGTTTGTGGGAATTGGATTCAAGAATGGGAAAGAGAGAGTTTGTTGCAACTGGATTGTAGTATGGGGGAAGAGGGCTTATTGTCATTGAATTGTATGATGGAGAAGAGAGAGTTTGCATGAATTGGTTTGTATAATGGGGGAGCAGAGAGCTTGTTGGAATTGGATTGTATGATGGGGAAGAGAGAGTATGTGAGAATTGGATTGTAGGGTGGGGAAAGAAAGAGTTTGTGGGAATTGGATTGTATGGTTTGGAAGAGAGAGATTGTGGGAATTAAATTGTATGATGGGGGAAGAGTGAGCTTGTGGGAACTGGATTGCATGATGGGGAACAGAGAGTTTGTGGGAATTGGATTGCATGATGGGGAAGAGAGAGTTTGTGGGAATTGAATTTAATTTTGGGGGAACAGAGAGCTTCTGGGAACCGAGTTGTATGATGGGGAACAGAGAATTTGTGGGAATTGTATTGCATGATGGGGGAAGAGTGAGTTTGTGGGAATTGGATTGTATGATGGGGAAAGCGAGAGTTTGTGGGAATTGGATTTTATGATAGGAAAAGAGAGAGTTTGTGGGAGTTAAATTATATGATGGGGAAGAGAGAGTTTGTGGGAATTCGATTGTATAATGGGAAAGAGTGAGTTTGTGGGAATTGGATTGTATGATCGGGAAGAGAGAGAGTATGTGGGAATTGGATTGTATGATGGGAACGGAGAGAGTTCGTGGGAATTGGATTGTATGATCGGGAACGAGGGAGTTTGTGGGAATTGGATTGTATAATGGGGAATGATAGAGTGTGTGGGAATTGGATTGTATGATGTGGAAAAGAGAGCTTATGGGAAATGAATTGCATGATGGGGAACGAGAGATTTTGTGGGGATTGGATTGTATGATGGGGAAAGAGAGAGTTTGTAGGAATTGGATTGTATGATGGGAAAGAGAGAGTTTGTGGGAATTGGATTGTGTGATGGGGGAAGTGTGAGATTGTGGGTATTGGATTGGATGATGGGAAAGAGAGCGTTTGTGGGAATTGGATTGTATGATGTGGAAGAGGGCGTTTGTGGGAACTGGATTGTATGATGGGGGAAGAGAGAGATGTGGGATTTGGTTTGTATGATGGGAAAGAGAGAGATGTGGGAATTGGATTGTATGATGGCGAAAGACAGAGTTTGTGGAAACTGGATTGTATGATGGGGAAAGTGTGAATTTGTGAGAATGGGATTGTACGATGGGGAAAGAGAGAGTTTGTGGGAATTGGGTTATATGAAGGGAAAGAGAGAGTTTGTGGGAATTGGATTGCATGATGGGGAAAAGAGAATTTGGTGGAATTGGATTGTATAATGGGGAAGACAGATTTTGTGGGAATTGGTTTGTATGATGGGGAAGAGAGCGTTTGTGGGAATTGGATTGTATGATGGGGGAAGAGAGAGTTTGTGGGCATTGGATTGTATGATGGGGAACAGAGAGTTTGTGGGAATTAGATTGTATGATGGGGAAGAGAGAGTTTGTGGGAATTGGATTATATGTTGGGGGAACAGATAGCTTGTGGGACCTGTATTGTACGATGGGGAACGAAGAGTTTGTGGGATTTGGATTGTATGATGGGGATGGGGAAAGACAGAGTTTGTGTGAACTGGATTGTATAATAGGGGAAGAGCGAGTTTCTGGGTATTGGATTGCATGATGGGGAAGGGAGAGTTTGTGGGAATTGAATTGTATGTTGGGGAAAGAGTGAGCTTGTGGGTACTGGATTGCATGATGGAGAACAGAGAGTTTGTGGGAATTGGATTGCATTTTGGGGGAACAGAGAGCTTGTTGGAACCGGATTGTATGATGGGGAACAGAGAATTTGTGGGAATTGGATTGTATGATGGGGGACGAGAGAGTCTGTGGGAATTGGATTGTATGATGGGGAAGAGAGAGTTTATGGGAATTGGATTGTACGATGAGGAAGAGAGAGTTTGTGGGAATTGGATTGTATAATGGGGAAGAGAGAGATGTGGGAATTGGATTGTATGATGGGGAAAGAGAGAGATGTGGGAATTGGATTGTATGATGGGGAAAGAAAGAGTTTGTGGTAACTGGATTGCACAAGAGGGGAAGAGCGAGTTTGTGGGAATTGGATTGTATGATTTGGAAGAGAGAGATTGTGGGAATTAAATTGTATGATGGGGGAAGAGTGAGCTTGTGGGAACTGGATTGCATGATGGGAAAGAGAGAGTTTGTGGGAATTGGATTGTATGATGTGGAAGAGGGCGTTTGTGGGAACTGGATTGTATGATGGGGGAAGAGAGAGATGTGGGATTTGGTTTGTATGATGGGAAAGAGAGAGATGTGGGAATTGGATTGTATGATGGCGAAAGACAGAGTTTGTGGAAACTGGATTGTATGATGGGGAAAGTGTGAATTTGTGAGAATGGGATTGTACGATGGGGAAAGAGAGAGTTTGTGGGAATTGGGTTATATGAAGGGAAAGAGAGAGTTTGTGGGAATTGGATTGCATGATGGGGAAGAGAGAATTTGGTGGAATTGGATTGTATAATGGGGAAGACAGATTTTGTGGGAATTGGTTTGTATGATGGGGAAGAGAGCGTTTGTGGGAATTGGATTGTATGATGGGGGAAGAGAGAGTTTGTGGGCATTGGATTGTATGATGGGGAACAGAGAGTTTGTGGGAATTAGATTGTATGATGGGGAAGACAGAGTTTGTGGGAATTGGATTATATGCTGGGGGAACAGATAGCTTGTGGGACCTGTATTGTACGATGGGGAACGAAGAGTTTGTGGGATTTGGATTGTATGATGGGGATGGGGAAAGACAGAGTTTGTGTGAACTGGATTGTATAATAGGGGAAGAGCGAGTTTCTGGGTATTGGATTGCATGATGGGGAAGGGAGAGTTTGTGGGAATTGAATTGTATGTTGGGGAAAGAGTGAGCTTGTGGGTACTGGATTGCATGATGGAGAACAGAGAGTTTGTGGGAATTGGATTGCATTTTGGGGGAACAGAGAGCTTGTTGGAACCGGATTGTATGATGGGGAACAGAGAATTTGTGGGAATTGGATTGTATGATGGGGGACGAGAGAGTCTGTGGGAATTGGATTGTATGATGGGGAAGAGAGAGTTTATGGGAATTGGATTGTACGATGAGGAAGAGAGAGTTTGTGGGAATTGGATTGTATAATGGGGAAGAGAGAGATGTGGGAATTGGATTGTATGATGGGGAAAGAGAGAGATGTGGGAATTGGATTGTATGATGGGGAAAGAAAGAGTTTGTGGTAACTGGATTGCACAAGAGGGGAAGAGCGAGTTTGTGGGAATTGGATTGTATGATTTGGAAGAGAGAGATTGTGGGAATTAAATTGTATGATGGGGGAAGAGTGAGCTTGTGGGAACTGGATTGCATGATGGGGAACAGAGAGTTTGTGGCAATTGGATTGTATGATGGGGAAGAGAGAGATGTGGGAATTGGATTGTATGATGGGGAAAGAAAGAGTTTGTGGGAACTGGATTGCACAATAGGGGAAGAGCGAGTTTTTGGGAATTGGATTGTATGATTTGGAAGAGAGAGATTGTGGGAATTGAATTTAATTTTGGGGGAACAGAGAGCTTGTGGGAACCGGGTTGTATTATGGGGAACAGAGAATTTGTGGGAATTGTATTGCATGATGGGGGAAGAGAGTGTTTGTTGGAATTGGATTGTATGATGGGGAAGAGATAGTTTCTGCGAATTGGATTGTATTATGGGAAAGAGAGAGTTTGTGGGAATTGGATTGCATGATGGGGAAGAGAGAGTTTGTGGGAATTGAATTGTATGCTGGGGAAGAGAGCGTTTGTAGGAATTGGATTGTTTGATGGGAAAGAGAGAGTTTCTGGGAATTGGATTGTGTGATGGGGGAAGAGAGAGTTTGTGTGAACTGGATTGTTTAATTGGGAAGAGAGAGTTTGTGGGAATTGGATTGTAGGATGGGGAAAGAAAGAGTTTGTGGGAATTGGATTGTATGATGGGGAAAGCGTGAATTTGTGAGAATGGGATTGTACGATGGGGAAAGAGAGTTTGTGGGAATTGAATTGTATGATGGGAAAGACAGATTTTGTGGGAATTGGTTTGTATGATGGGGAAGAGAGCGTTTGTGGGCATTGGATTGTATGATGGGAAAGAGAGAGTTTGTGGGAATTGGATTGTGTGATGGGGGAAGAGTGAGATTGTGGGTATTGGATTGTATGATGGGAAAGAGAGAGTTTGTGGGAATTGGATTGTATGATCGGGAAGAGTGCGTTTGTGGTAACTGGATTGTATGATGGGGAAAGACAGAGTTTGTGGAAACTGAATTGTACTATTGGGGAAGTGCGAGTTTGTGGGAATTGGATTGTATGATGGGGAAGAGTGCGTTTGTGGGAACTGGATTGTATGATGGGGGAAAAGACAGTTTGTGTGCATTGGATTGTATGACGGGGAACAGAGAGTTTGTGGGAATTAGATTGTATGATGGGGAAAGACAGAGTTTCTGGGAATTGGATTGCATAATAGGGGAAGAGCGAGTTTGTGGGAATTGGATTGTATGATGGGTAAGAGAGAGTTTGTGGGAATTGGATTGTGTGATGGGGGAAGAGAGAGTTTGTGTGAACTGGATTGTCTAATTGGGAAGAGAGAGTTTGTGGGAATTGGATTCAAGAATGGGAAAGAGAGAGTTTGTTGCAACAGGATTATAGTATGGGGAAGAGAGCTTATTGTCATTGAATTGTATGATGGAGAAGAGAGAGTTTGCATGAATTGGTTTGTATAATGGGGAGCAGAGAGCTTGTTGGAATTGGATTGTATGATGGGGAAGAGAGAGTATGTGAGAATTGGATTGTAGGATGGGGAAAGAAAGAGTTTGTGGGAATTGGATTGTATGATGGGGAAGGAGTGAATTTGTGAGAAGGGGATTGTACGATGGGGAAAGAGAGAGTTTGTGTGAATTGGGTTATATGAAGGGAAAGAGAGAGTTTGTGGGAACTGGATTGCATGATGGGGAACAGAGAGTTTGTGGGAATTGGACTGCATGATGGGGAAGAGAGAGTTTGTGGGAATTGAATTGTATGCTGGGGAAGAGATAGTTTCTGCGAATTGGATTGTATTATGGGAAAGAGAGAGTTTGTGGGAATTGGATTGTATTATGGGAAAGGGAGAGTTTGTGGGAATTGGATTGTATCATGGGGAAGAGATAGTTTGTGGGAATTGGATTGTATGATGGGGAAGAGAGAGATGTGGGAATTGGATTGTATGATGGGGAAAGAAAGAGTTTGTGGGAACTGGATTGCACAAAAGGGGAAGAGCGAGTTTGTGGGAATTGGATTGTATGGTTTGGAAGAGAGAGATTGTGGGAATTAAATTGTATGATGGGGGAAGTGTGAGCTTGTGGGAACTGGATTGCATGATGGGGAACAGAGAGTTTGTGGGAATTGGATTGCATGATGGGGAAGAGAGAGTTTGTGGGAATTGAATTTAATTTTGGGGGAACAGAGAGCTTGTGGGAATCGAGTTGTATGATGGGGAACAGAGAATTTGTGGGAATTGTATTGCATGATGGGGGAAGAGTGAGTTTGTGGGAATTGGATTGTATGATGGGGAAAGCGAGAGATTGTGGGAATTGGATTTTATGATAGGAAAAGAGAGAGTTTGTGGGAGTTAAATTATATGATGGGGAAGAGAGAGTTTGTGGGAATTCGATTGTATAATGGGAAAGAGTGAGTTTGTGGGAATTGGATTGTATGATCGGGAAGAGAGAGAGTATGTGGGAATTGGATTGTATGATGGGAACGGAGAGAGTTCGTGGGAATTGGATTGTATGATCGGGAACGAGGGAGTTTGTGGGAATTGGATTGTATAATGGGGAATGATAGAGTGTGTGGGAATTGGATTGTATGATGTGGAAAAGAGAGCTTATGGGAAATGAATTGCATGATGGGGAACGAGAGATTTTGTGGGGATTGGATTGTATGATGGGGAAAGAGAGAGTTTGTGGGAATTGGATTGTGTGATGGGGGAAGAGTGAGATTGTGGGTATTGGATTGGATGATGGGAAAGAGAGAGTTTGTGGGAATTGGATTGTATGATGTGGAAGAGGGCGTTTGTGGGAACTGGATTGTATGATGGGGAAGAGAGAGATGTGGGAATTGGATTGTATGATGGCGAAAGACAGAGTTTGTGGAAACTGGATTGTATGATGGGGAAAGAGTGAATTTGTGAGAATGGGATTGTACGATGGGGAAAGAGAGAGTTTTTGGGAATTGGGTTATATGAAGGGAAAGAGAGAGTTTGTGGGAATTGGATTGTATGATGGGAAAGACAGAGTTTGTGGGAATTGGATTGCATGATGGGGAAGAGAGAATTTGGTGGAATTGGATTGTATAATGGGGAAGACAGTTTTTGTGGGAATTGGTTTGTATGATGGGGAAGAGAGCGTTTGTGGGCATTGGATTGTATGATGGGGAACAGAGAGTTTGTGGGAATTAGATTGTATGATGGGGAAGAGAGAGTTTGTGGGAATTAGATTATATGTTGGGGGAACAGAGAGCTTGTGGGAACTGTATTGTACGATGGGGAACGAAGAGTTTGTGGGATTTGGATTGTATGATGGGGATGGGGAAAGACAGAGTTTGTGTGAACTGGATTGTATAATAGGGGAAGAGCGAGTTTCCGCGAATTGGATTGCATGATGAGGAAGGGAGAGTTTGTGGGAATTGAATTGTATGATGGGGAATGAGTGAGCTTGTGGGTATTGGATTGCATGATGGAGAACAGAGACTTTGTGTGAATTGGATTGCATTTTCGGGGAACAGAGAGCTTGTTGGAACCGGATTGTATGATGGGGAACAGAGAGTTTGTGGGAATTGGATTGTATGATGGGGGATGAGAGAGTCTGTGGGAATTGGATTGTATGATGGGGAAGAGAGAGTTTATGGGAATTGGATTGTATGATGAGGAAGAGAGAGTTTGTGGGAATTGGATTGTATAATGGGGAAGAGAGAGATGTGGGAATTTGATTGTATGATGGGGAAGAGACAATTTATGGGAATTGGATTGTATGATGAGGAAGAGAGAGTTTGTGGGAATTGGATTGTATAATGGGGAAGAGAGAGATGTGGGAATTGGATTGTATGATGGGGAAAGGCAGAGTTTGTGGAAACTGAATTGCACTATTGGGGAAGTGCGAGTTTGTGGGAATTGGATTGTATGATGGGGAAGAGTGCGTTTGTGGGAACTGGATTGTATGATGGGGGAAAAGGGAGTTTGTGTGCATTGGATTTTATGATGGGGAAGAGAGAGTTTGTGGGAATTGTATTGCATGATGGGTGAAGAGAGTGTTTGTGGGAATTGGATTGTACGCTGGGGAAGAAATAGTTTGTGCGAATTGGATTGTATTATGGGAAAGGGAGAGTTTGTGGGAATTGGATTGTATCATGGGGAAGAGATAGTTTGTGCGAATTGGATTGTATTATGGGGAAGAGAGAGTTTGTGGGAATTGGATTGTATGATGGGGAAGAGAGAGATGTGGGAATTGGATTGTATGATGGGGAAAGAAAGAGTTTGTGGGAACTGGATTGCACAATAGGGGAAGAGCGAGTTTGTGGGAATTGGGTTGTATGGTTTGGAAGAGAGAGATTGTGGGAATTAAATTGTATGATGGGGGAAGAGTGAGCTTGTGGGAACTGGATTGCATGATGGGGAACAGAGAGTTTGTGGGATTTGGATTGCATGATGGGGAAGAGAGAGTTTGTGGGAATTGGATTGTATGATGGGGAAGAGAGAGGTGTGGGAATTGGATTGTATGATGGGGAAAGAGAGAGTTTGTGGGAATTGAATTTAATTTTGGGGGAACAGAGAGCTTGTGGGAACCGAGTTGTATGATGGGGAACAGAGAATTTGTGGGAATTGTATTGCATGATGGGGGAAGAGTGAGTTTGTGGGAATTGGATTGTATGATGGGGAAAGCGAGAGATTGTGGGAATTGGATTTTATGATAGGAAAAGAGACAGTTTGTGGGAGTTAAATTATATGATGGGGAAGAGAGAGTTTGTGGGAATTCGATTGTATAATGGGAAAGAGTGAGTTTGTGGGAATTGGATTGTATGATCGGGAAGAGAGAGAGTATGTGGGAATTGGATTGTATGATGGGAACGGAGAGAGTTCGTGGGAATTGGATTGTATGATCGGGAACGAGGGAGTTTGTGGGAAATGAATTGCATGATGGGGAACGAGAGATTTTGTGGGGATTGGATTGTATGATGGGGAAAGAGAGAGTTTGTGGGAATTGGATTGTGTGATGGGGGAAAAGTGAGATTGTGGGTATTGGATTGGATGATGGGAAAGAGAGAGTTTGTGGGAATTGGATTGTATGATGTGGAAGAGGGCGTTTGTGGGAACTGGATTGTATGATGGGGGAAGAGAGAGATGTGGGATTTGGTTTGTATGATGGGAAAGAGAGAGATGTGGGAATTGGATTGTATGATGGCGAAAGACAGAGTTTGTGGAAACTGGATTGTATGATGGGGAAAGAGTGAATTTGTGAGAATGGGATTGTACGATGGGGAAAGAGAGAGTTTGTGGGAATTGGGTTATATGAAGGGAAAGAGAGAGTTTGTGGGAATTGGATTGTATGATGGGAAAGACAGAGTTTGTGGGAATTGGATTGCATGATGGGGAAGAGAGAATTTGGTGGAATTGGATTGTATAATGGGGAAGACAGATTTTGTGGGAATTGGTTTGTATGATGGGGAAGAGAGCGTTTGTGGGCATTGGATTGTATGATGGGGAACAGAGAGTTTGTGGGAATTAGATTGTATGATGGGGAAGAGAGAGTTTGTGGGAATTAGATTATATGTTGGGGGAACAGAGAGCTTGTGGGAACTGTATTGTACGATGGGGAACGAAGAGTTTGTGGGATTTGGATTGTATGATGGGGATGGGGAAAAACAGAGTTTGTGTGAACTGGATTGTATAATAGGGGAAGAGCGAGTTTCCGCGTATTGGATTGCATGATGAGGAAGGGAGAGTTTGTGGGAATTGAATTGTATGATGGGGAATGAGTGAGCTTGTGGGTATTGGATTGCATGATGGAGAACAGAGACTTTGTGTGAATTGGATTGCATTTTCGGGGAACAGAGAGCTTGTTGGAACCGGATTGTATGATGGGGAACAGAGAGTTTGTGGGAATTGGATTGTATGATGGGGGATGAGAGAGTCTGTGGGAATTGGATTGTATGATGGGGAAGAGAGAGTTTATGGGAATTGGATTGTATGATGAGGAAGAGAGAGTTTGTGGGAATTGGATTGTATAATGGGGAAGAGAGATATGTGGGAATTTGATTGTATGATGGGGAAGAGAGAGTTTATGGGAATTGGATTGTATGATGAGGAAGAGAGAGTTTGTGGGAATTGGATTGTATAATGGGGAAGAGAGAGATGTGGGAATTGGATTGTATGATGGGGAAGAGTGCGTTTGTGGGAACTGGATTGTATGATGGGGGAAAAGGGAGTTTGTGGGCATTGGATTTTATGATGGGGAAGAGAGAGTTTGTGGGAATTGTATTGCATGATGGGTGAAGAGAGTGTTTGTGGGAATTGGATTGTACGCTGGGGAAGAAATAGTTTGTGCGAATTGGATTGTATTATGGGAAAGGGAGAGTTTGTGGGAATTGGATTGTATCATGGGGAAGAGATAGTTTGTGCGAATTGGATTGTATTATGGGGAAGAGAGAGTTTGTGGGAATTGGATTGTATGATGGGGAAGAGAGAGATGTGGGAATTGGATTGTATGATGGGGAAAGAAAGAGTTTGTGGGAACTGGATTGCACAATAGGGGAAGAGCAAGTTTGTGGGAATTGGATTGTATGGTTTGGAAGAGAGAGATTGTGGGAATTAAATTGTATGATGGGGGAAGAGTGAGCTTGTGGGAACTGGATTGCATGATGGGGAACAGTGAGTTTGTGGGATTTGGATTGCATGATGGGGAAGAGAGAGTTTGTGGGAATTGAATTTAATTTTGGGGGAACAGAGAGCTTGTGGGAACCGAGTTGTATGATGGGGAACAGAGAATTTGTGGGAATTGTATTGCATGATGGGGGAAGAGTGAGTTTGTGGGAATTGGATTGTATGATGGGGAAAGCGAGAGATTGTGGGAATTGGATTTTATGATAGGAAAAGTGAGAGTTTGTGGGATTTAATATATATGATGGGGAAGAGAGAGTTTGTGGGAATTCGATTGTATGATGGGAAAGAGAGAGTTTGTGGGAATTGGATTGTGTGATGGGGGAAGAGTGAGATTGTGGGTATTGTATTGTATGATGGGAAAGAGAGAGTTTGTGGGAATTGGATTGTATGATGGGGAAGAGTGCGTTTGTGGGAACTGGATTGTATGATGGGGGAAAAGAGAGTTTGTGGGCATTGGATTGTATGATGGGGAACAGAGAGTTTGTGGGAATTAGATTGTATGATGGGGAAAGACAGAGTTTCTGGGAATTGGATTGCATAATAGGGGAAGTGCGAGTTTGTGGGAATTGGATTGTATGATGGGAAAGAGAGAGTTTGTGGGAATTGGATTGTGTGATTGGGGAAGAGAGAGTTTGTGTGAACTGGATTGTCTAATTGGGAAGAGAGAGTTTGTGGGAATTGGATTCAAGAATGGGAAAGAGAGAGTTTGTTTCAACTGGATTGTAGTATGGGGGAAGAGGGCTTATTGTCATTGAATTGTATGATGGAGAAGAGAGAGTTTGCATGAATTGGTTTGTATAATGGGGAGCAGAGAGCTTGTTGGAATTGGATTGTATGATGGGGAAGAGAGAGTATGTGACAATTGGATTGTAGGATGGGGAAAGAAAGAGTTTGTGGGAATTGGATTGTATGATAGGGAAAGAGTGAATTTGTGAGAATGGGATTGTACGATGGGGAAAGAGAGAGTTTGTGGGAATTGGGTTATATGAAGGGAAAGAGAGAGTTTGTGGGAATTGGATTGTATGATGGGAAAGACAGAGTTTGTGGGAATTGGATTGCATGATGGGGGAAGAGTGAGATTGTGGGTATTGGATTGTATGATGGGAAAGAGAGAGTTTGTGGGAATTGGATTGTATGATGGGGAAGAGTGCGTTTGTGGTAACTGGATTGTATGATGGGGAAAGACAGTTTCTGTGAATTGGATTGCATAATAGGGGAAGAGCGAGTTTGTGGGAATTGGATTGTATGATGGGAAAGAAAGAGTTTGTGGGAATTGGATTGTATGATGGGGAAAGAGTGAATTTGTGAGAATGGATATTGTACGATGCGGAAAGAGAGAGTTTGTGGGAATTGGGTTATATGAAGGGAAAGAGAGAGTTTGTGGGAACTGGATTGCATGATGGGGAACAGAGAGTTTGTGGGAATGGGATTGCATGATGGGGAAGAGAGAGTTTGTGGGAATTGAATTGTATGCTGGGGAAGAGAGCGTTTGTAGGAATTGGATTGTATGATGGGAAAGAGAGAGTTTCTGGGAATTGGATTGTGTGATGGGGGAAGAGAGAGTTTGTGTGAACTGGATTGTCTAATTGGGAAGAGAGAGTTTGTGGGAATTGGATTCAAGAATGGGAAAGAGAGAGTTTGTTGCAACTGGATTGTAGTATAGGGGAAGAGGGCTTATTGTCATTGAATTGTATGATGGGGAAGAGAGAGTTTGTGGGCATTGGATTGTATGATGGGGAACAGAGAGTTTGTGGGAATTAGATTGTATGATGGGGAGGAGAGAGTTTGTGGGAATTGGATTATATGTTGGGGGAACAGATAGCTTGTGGGACCTGTATTGTACGATGGGGAACGAAGAGTTTGTGGGATTTGGATTGTATGATGGGGATGGGGAAAGACAGAGTTTGTGTGAACTGGATTGTATAATAGGGGAAGAGCGAGTTTCTGGGTATTGGATTGCATGATGGGGAAGGGAGAGTTTGTGGGAATTGAATTGTATGTTGGGAAAGAGTGAGCTTGTGGGTACTGGATTGCATGATGGAGAACAGAGAGTTGTGGGAATTGGATTGCATTTTGGGGGAACAGAGAGCTTGTTGGAACCGGATTGTATGATGGGGAACAGAGAATTTGTGGGAATTGGATTGTATGATGGGGGACGAGAGAGTCTGTGGGAATTGGATTGTATGATGGGGAAGAGAGAGTTTATGGGAATTGGATTGTACGATGAGGAAGAGAGAGTTTGTGGGAATTGATTGTATAATGGGGAAGAGAGAGATGTGGGAATTGGATTGTATGATGGGGAAAGAGAGAGATGTGGGAATTGGATTGTATGATGGGGAAAGAAAGAGTTTGTGGGAACTGGATTGCACAATAGGGGAAGAGCGAGTTTGTGGGAATTGGATTGTATGATTTGGAAGAGAGAGATTGTGGGAATTAAATTGTATGATGGGGGAAGAGTGAGCTTGTGGGAACTGGATTGCATGATGGGGAACAGAGAGTTTGTGGCAATTGGATTGTATGATGGGGAAGAGAGAGATGTGGGAATTCGATTGTATGATGGGGAAAGAAAGAGATTGTGGGAACTGGATTGCACAATAGGGGAAGAGCGAGTTTTTGGGAATTGGATTGTATGATTTGGAAGAGAGAGATTGTGGGAATTGAATTTCACTTTTGGGGAACAGAGAGCTTGTGGGAACCGGGTTGTATTATGGGGAACAGAGAATTTGTGGAAATTGTATTGCATGATGGGGGAAGAGAGTGTTTGTTGGAATTGGATTGTATGATGGGGAAGAGATAGTTTCTGCGAATTGGATTGTATTATGGGAAAGAGAGAGTTTGTGTGGAATTGGATTGTATGATGGGGAAAGCGAGAGATTGTGGGAATTGGATTTATGATAGGAAAAGAGAGAGTTTGTGGAATTAAAATATATGATGGGAAAGAGAGAGTATGTGGGAACTGGATTGCATGATGGGGGAACAGAGAGTTTGTGGGAATTGGATTGCATGATGGGGAAGAGAGAGTTTGTGGGAATTGGATTGTGTGATGGGGAAGAGAGCGTTTGTGTGAACTGGATTGTTTAATTGGGAAGAGAGAGTTTGTGGGAATTGGATTCAAGAATGGGAAAGAGAGAGTTTGTTGCAACTGGATTGTAGTATGGGGGAAGAGGGCTTATTGTCATTGAATTGTATGATGGAGAAGAGAGAGTTTGCATGAATTGGTTTGTATAATGCGGAGCAGAGAGCTTGTTGGAATTGGATTGTATGATGGGGAAGAGAGAGTATGTGAGAATTGGATTGTAGGATGGGGAAAGAAAGAGTTTGTGGGAATTGGATTGTATGATGGGGAAAGCGTGAATTTGTGAGAATGGGATTGTACGAATGGGGAAAGAGAGAGTTTGTGGGAATTGGGTTATATGAAGAGAAAGAGAGAGTTTGTGGGAACTGGATTGCATGATGGGGAACAGAGAGTTTGTGGGAATTGGATTGCATGATGAGGAAGAGAGAGTTTGTGGGAATTGAAATTGTATGCTGGGGAAGAGATAGTTTCTGCGAATTGGATTGTATTATGGGAAAGAGAGAGTTTCTGGGAATTGGATTGTGTGATGGGGGAAGAGAGAGTTTGTGTGAACTGGATTGTCTAATTGGGAAGAGAGAGTTTGTGGGAATTGGATTCAAGAATGGGAAAGAGAGAGTTTGTTGCAATTGGATTGTAGTATGGGGGAAGAGGGCTTATTGTCATTGAATTGTATGATGGAGAAGAGAGAGTTTGCATGAATTGGTTTGTATAATGGGGGAGCAGAGAGCTTGTTGGAATTCGATTGTATGATGGGGAAAGAAAGAGTTTGTGGGAATTGGATTGTATGATGGGGAAAGCGTGAATTTGTGAGAATGGGATTGTACGATGGGGAAAGAGAGTTTGTGGGAATTGAATTGTATGATGGGAAAGACAGATTTTGTGGGAATTGGTTTGTATGATGGGGAAGAGAGCGTTTGTGGGCATTGGATTGTATGATGGGAAAGAGAGAGTTTGTGGGAATTGGATTGTGTGATGGGGAAGAGTGAGATTGTGGGTATTGGATTGTATGATGGGAAAGAGAGAGTTTGTGGGAATTGGATTGTATGATGGGGAAGAGTGCGTTTGTGGTAACTGGATTGTATGATGGGGAAAGACAGAGTTTGTGGAAACTGAATTGTACTATTGGGGAAGTGCGAGTTTGTGGGAATTGGATTGTATGATGGGGAAGAGTGCGTTTGTGGGAACTGGATTGTATGATGGGGGAAAAGACAGTTTGTGTGCATTGGATTGTATGCCGGGGAACAGAGAGTTTGTGGGAATTAGATTGTATGATGGGGAAAGACAGAGTTTCTGGGAATTGGATTGCATAATATGGGAAGAGCGAGTTTGTGGGAATTGGATTGTATGATGGGTAAGAGAGAGTTTGTGGGAATTGGATTGTGTGATGGGGGAAGAGAGAGTTTGTGTGAACTGGATTGTCTAATTGGGAAGAGAGAGTTTGTGGGAATTGGATTCAAGAATGGGAAAGAGAGAGTTTGTTGCAACTGCATTATAGTATGGGGGAAGAGGGCTTATTGTCATTGAATTGTATGATGGAGAAGAGAGAGTTTGCATGAATTGGTTTGTATAATGGGGAGCAGAGAGCTTGTTGGAATTGGATTGTATGATGGGGAAGAGAGAGTATCTGAGAATTGGATTGTAGGATGGGGAAAGAAAGAGTGTGTGGGAATTGGATTGTATGATGGGGAAGGAGTGAATTTGTGAGAATGGGATTGTACGATGGGGAAAGAGAGAGTTTGTGTGAATTGGGTTATATGAAGGGAAAGAGAGAGTTTGTGGGAACTGGATTGCATGATGGGGAACAGAGAGTTTGTGGGAATGCATGATGGGGAAGAGAGAGTTTGTGGGAATTGAATTGTATGCTGGGGAAGAGATAGTTTCTGCGAATTGGATTGTATTATGGGAAAGAGAGAGTTTGTGGGAATTGGATTGTATTATGGGAAAGGGAGAGTTTGTGGGAATTGGATTGCATCATGGGGAAGAGATAGTTTGTGGGAATTGGATTGTATGATGGGGAAGAGAGAGATGTGGGAATTGGATTGTATGATGGGGAAAGAAACTGTTTGTGGGAACTGGATTGCACAAAAGGGGAAGAGCGAGTTTGTGGGAATTGGATTGTATGGTTTGGAAGAGAGAGATTGTGGGAATTAAATTATATGATGGGGGAAGAGTCAGCTTGTGGGAACTGGATTGCATGATGGGGAACAGAGAGTTTGTGGGAATTGGATTGCATGATGGGGAAGAGAGAGTTTGTGGGAATTGAATTTAATTTTGGGGAACAGAGAGCTTGTGGGAACCGAGTTGTATGATGGGGAACAGAGAATTTGTGGGAATTGTATTGCATGATGGGGGAAGAGTGAGTTTGTGGGCATTGGATTGTATGATGGGGAAAGCGAGAGATTGTGGGAATTGGATTTTATGATAGGAAAAGAGAGAGTTTGTGGGAGTTAAATTATATGATGGGGAAGAGAGAGTTTGTGGGAATTCGATTGTATAATGGGAAAGAGTGAGTTTGTGGGAATTGGATTGTATGATCGGGAAGAGAGAGAGTATGTGGGAATTGGATTGTATGATGGGAACGGAGAGAGTTCGTGGGAATTGGATTGTATGATCGGGAACGAGGGAGTTTGTGGGAATTGGATTGTATAATGGGGAATGATAGAGTGTGTGGGAATTGGATTGTATGATGTGGAAAAGAGAGCTTATGGGAAATGAATTGCATGATGGGGAACGAGAGATTTTGTGGGGATTGGATTGTATGATGGGGAAAGAGAGAGTTTGTGGGAATTGGATTGTGTGATGGGGGAAGAGTGAGATTCTGGGTATTGGATTGGATGATGGGAAAGAGAGAGTTTGTGGGAATTGGATTGTATGATGTGGAAGAGGGCGTTTGTGGGAACTGGATTGTATGATGGGGGAAGAGAGAGATGTGGGATTTGGTTTGTATGATGGGAAAGAGAGAGAAGTGGGAATTGGATTGTATGATGGCGAAAGACAGAGTTTGTGGAAACTGGATTGTATGATGGGGAAAGAGTGAATTTGTGAGAATGGGATTGTACGATGGGGAAAGAGAGAGTTTGTGGGAATTGGGTTATATGAAGGGAAAGAGAGAGTTTGTGGGAATTGGATTGTATGATGGGAAAGACAGAGTTTGTGGGAATTGGATTGCATGATGGGGAAGAGAGAATTTGGTGGAATTGGATTGTATAATGGGGAAGACAGATTTTGTGGGAATTGGTTTGTATGATGGGGAAGAGAGCGTTTGTGGGCATTGGATTGTATGATGGGGAACAGAGAGTTTGTGGGAATTAGATTGTATGATGGGGAAGAGAGAGTTTGTGGGAATTACATTATATGTTGGGGGAACAGATAGCTTGTGGGACCTGTATTGTACGATGGGGAACGAAGAGTTTGTGGGATTTGGATTGTATGATGGGGATGGGGAAAGACAGAGTTTGTGTGAACTGGATTGTATAATAGGGGAAGAGCGAGTTTCTGCGTATTGGATTGCATGATGAGGAAGGGAGAGTTTGTGGGAATTGAATTGTATGATGGGGAATGAGTGAGCTTGTGGGTATTGGATTGCATGATGGAGAACAGAGACTTTGTGTGAATTGGATTGCATTTTCGGGGAACAGAGAGCTTCTTGGAACCGGATTGTATGATGGGGAACAGAGAGTTTGTGGGAATTGGATTGTATGATGCGGAACAGAGAGTTTGTGGGAATTGGATTGTATGATGGGGGATGAGAGAGTCTGTGGGAATTGGATTGTATGATGGGGAAGAGAGAGTTTCTGGGAATTGGATTGTATGATGAGGAAGAGAGAGTTTGTGGGAATTGGATTGTTTAATGGGGAAGAGAGAGATGTGGGAATTGGATTGTATGATGGGGAAAGACAGAGTTTGTGGAAACTGAATTGTACTATTGGGGAAGTGCGAGTTTGTGGGAATTGGATTGTATGATGGGGAAGAGTGCGTTTGTGGGAACTGGATTGTATGATGGGGGAAAAGAGAGTTTGTGGGCATTGGATTTTATGATGGGGAAGAGAGAGTTTGTGGGAATTGTATTGCATGGTGGGTGAAGAGAGTGTTTGTGGGAATTGGATTGTACGCTGGGGAAGAAATAGTTTGTGCGAATTGGATTGTATTATGGGAAAGGGAGAGTTTTTGGGAATTAGATTGTATCATGGGGAAGAGATAGTTTGTGCGAATTGGATTGTATTATGGGGAAGAGAGAGTTTGTGGGAATTGGATTGTATGATGGGGAAGAGAGAGATGTGGGAATTGGATTGTATGATGGTGAAAGAAAGAGTTTGTGGGAACTGGATTGCACAATAGGGGAAGAGCGAGTTTGTGGGAATTGGATTGTATGGTTTGGAAGAGAGAGATTGTGGGAATTAAATTGTATGATGGGGGAAGAGTGAGCTTGTGGGAACTGGATTGCATGATGGGGAACAGAGAGTTTGTGGGAATTGGATTGCATGATGGGGAAGAGAGAGTTTGTGGGAATTGAATTTAATTTTGGGGGAACAGAGAGCTTGTGGGAATCGAGTTGTATGATGGGGAACAGAGAATTTGTGGGAATTGTATTGCATGATGGGGGAAGAGTGAGTTTGTGGGAATTGGATTGTATGATGGGGAAAGCGAGAGATTGTGGGAATTGGATTTTATGATAGGAAAAGAGAGAGTTTGTGGGATTTAAATTATATGATGGGGAAGAGAGAGTTTGTGGGAATTCGATTGTATAATGGGAAAGAGTGAGTATGTGGGAATTGGATTGTATGATGGGAACGGAGAGAGTTCGTGGGAATTGGATTGTATGATCGGGAACGAGAGAGTTTGTGGGAATTGGATTGTATAATGGGGAATGATAGAGTGTGTGGGAATTGGATTGTATGATGGGGAAAAGAGAGCTTATGGGAAATGAATTGCATGATGGGGAACGAGAGATTTTGTGGGGATTGGATTGTATGATGGGGAAAGAGAGAGTTTGTAGGAATTGGATTGTATGATGGGAAAGAGAGAGTTTGTGGGAATTGGATTGTGTGATGGGGAAAGAGTGAGATTGTGGGTATTGGATTGTATGATGGGAAAGAGAGAGTTTGTGGGAATTGGATTGTATGATGTGGAAGAGGGCGTTTGTGGGAACTGGATTGTATGATCGGGGAAGAGAGAGATGTGGGATTTGGATTGTATGATGGGGAAGAGAGAGATGTGGGAATTGGATTGTATGATGGCGAAAGACAGAGTTTGTGGAAACTGGATTGTACAATACGGGAAGACCGAGTTTGTGGGAATTGGATTGTATGCTTTGGAAGATAGCGTTTGTAGGAATTGGATTGTATGATGGGAAAGAGAGAGTTTGTGCGAATTGGATTGTGTGATGGGGGAAGAGAGAGTTTGTGTGAACTGGATTGTCTAATTGGGAAGAGAGAGTTTGTGGGAATTGGACTCAAGAATAGGAAAGAGAGAGTTTGTTGCAACTGGATTGTAGTATGGGGGAAGAGGGCTTATTGTCATTGAATTGTATGATGGAGAAGAGAGAGTTTGCATGAATTGGTTTGTATAATGGGGAGCAGAGAGCTTGTTGGAATTGGATTGTATGATGGGAAGAGAGAGTATGTGACAATTGGATTGTAGGATGGGGAAAGAAAGAGTTTGTGGGAATTGGATTGTATGATGGGGAAAGAGTGAATTTGTGAGAATGGGATTGTACGAAAGGGAAAGTGAGAGTTTGTGGGAATTGGGTTATATGAAGGGAAAGAGGGAGTTTGTGGGAATTGGATTGTATGATGGGAAAGACAGAGTTTGTGGGAATTGGATTGCATGATGGGGAAGAGTGAATTTGGTGGAATTGGATTGTATAATGGGGAAGACAGATTTTGTGGGAATTCGTTTGTATGATGGGGAAGAGAGCGTTTGTGGGAATTGTATTGTATGATGGGGGAAGAGAGAGTTTGTGGCATTGGATTGTATGATGGGGAACAGAGAGTTTGTGGGAATTAGATTGTATGATGGGGAAGAGAGATTTTGTGGGAATTGGATTATATGTTGGGGGAACAGAGAGCTTGTGGAACCTGTATTGTACGATGGGGAACGAAGAGTTTGTGGGATTTGGATTGTATGATGGGGATGAGGAAAGACAGAGTTTGTGTGAACTGAATTGTATAATAGGGGAAGAGCGGGTTTCTGTGTATTGGATTGCATGATGGGGAAGGGAGAGTTTGTGGGAATTTAATTGTATGATGGGGAAAGAGTGAGCTTGTGGGTATTTGGTTTGCATGATGGGGAACAGAGAGTTTGTGGGAATTGGATTGCATTTTGGGGGAACAGAGAGCTTGTTGGAACCGGAATGTATGATGGGGAACAGAGAATTTGTGGGAATTGGATTGTATGATGGGGGACGAGAGAGTCTGTGGGATTTGGATTGTATGATGGGGAAGAGAGAGTTTGTGGGAATTGGATTGCAAAATGGGGACGAGAGAGATGTGGGATTTGGATTGTATGATGGGGAAAGACAGAGTTTGTGGAAACTGAATTGTACTATTGGGGAAGTGCGAGTTTGTGGGAATTGGATTGTATGATGGGGAAGAGTGCGTTTGTGGGAACTGGATTGTATGATGGGGGAAAAGAGAGTTTGTGGGCATTGGATTGTATGATGGGGAAGAGAGAGTTTGTGGGAATTGAATTATATGATGGGGGAAGAGTGAGCTTGCGGGAACTGGGTTGCAAGATGGGGAACAGAGAGTTTGTGGGAATTGGTTTGCAAGATGGGGAAAGAAAGAGTTTGTGGGAATTGGATTGCATCTTGGGGGACAGAGAGCTTGTGGGAACCGGATTGTATGATGGGGAACAGAGAATTTCTGGGAATTGGATTGTATGATGTGGAAGAGAGAGATTGTGGGAATTGTATTGCATGATGGGGGAAGAGAGTGTTTGTGGGAATTGGATTGTATGATGGGGAAGAGAGAGATGTGGGAATTGGATTGTATGATGGGGAAAGAAAGAGTTTGTGGGAACTGGATTGCACAATAGGGGACGAGCGAGTTTGTGGGAATTGGATTGTATGATTTGGAAGAGACAGATTGTGGGAATTAAATTGTATGATGGGGGAAGAGTGAGCTTGTGGGAACTGGATTGCATGATGGGGAACAGAGAGTTTGTTTGAATTGGATTGCATGATGGGGAAGAGAGAGTTTGTGGGAATTGAATTTAATTTTGGGGGAACAGAGAGCCTGTGGGAACCGGGTTGTATTATGGGGAACAGAGAATTTGTGGGAATTGTATTGCATGATGGGGGAAGAGAGTGTTTGTGGGAATTGGATTGTATGATGGGGAAGAGATAGTTACTGCAAATTGCATTTTATTATGGAAAAGAGAGAGTTTGTGGGAATTGGATTGTATGATGGGGAAAGCGAGAGATTGTGGGAATTGGATTTTATGATAGGAAAAGAGAGAGTTTGTGGGAATTAAAATATATGATGGGGAAGAGAGAGTTTGTGGGAATTCGATTGTATAATGGGAAAGAGTGAGTTTGTGCGAAATGGATTGTATGATCGGGAAGAGAGAGAGTATGTGGGAATTGGATTGTAGGATGGGAACGGAGAGAGTTCGTGGGAATTGGATTGTATGATCGGGAACGAGAGAGTTTGTGGGAAATGGATTGTATAACGGGGAATGATAGAGTGTCTGGGAATTGGATTGTATGATGTGGAAAAGAGAGCTTATGGGAAATGAATTGCATGATGGGGAACGAGAGATTTTGTGGGGATTGGATTGTATGATGGGGAAAGAGAGAGTTTGTTGGAATTGGATTGTATGATGGGAAAGAGAGAGTTTGTGGGAATTGGATTGTGTGATGGGGGAAGAGTGAGATTGTGGGTATTGGATTGTATGATGGGGAAGAGTGTGTTTGTGGGAACTGGATTGTATGATGGGGGAAAAGAGAGTTTGTGGGCATTGGATTGTATGATGGGGAACAGAGAGTTTGTGGGAATTAGATTGTATGATGGGGAAAGACAGAGTTTCTGGGAATTGGATTGCATAATAGGGGAAGTGCGAGTTTGTGGGAATTGGATTGTATGATGGGAAAGAGAGAGTTTGTGGGAATTGGATTGTGCGATGGGGGAAGAGAGAGTTTGTGTGAACTGGATTGTCTAATTGGGAAGAGAGAGTTTGTGGGAATTGGGTTATATGAAGGGAAAGAGAGAGTTTGTGGGAATTGGATTGTATGATGGGAAAGACAGAGTTTGTGGGAATTGGATTGCATGATGGGGAAGAGAGAATTTGGTGGAATTGGATTGTATAATGGGGAAAGACAGATTTTGTGGGAATTGGTTTGTATGATGGGGAAGAGAGCGTTTGTGGGAATTGGATTGTATGATGGGGGAAGAGAGAGTTTGTGGGCATTGGATTGTATGATGGGGAACAGAGAGTTTGTGGGAATTAGATTGTATGTTGGGGAAGAGATAGTTTGTGGGAATTGGATTATATGTTGGGGGAACAGAGAGCTTGTGGGACCTGTATTGTACGATGGGGAACGAAGAGTTTGTGGGATTTGGATTGTATGATGGGGATGGGGAAAGACAGAGTTTGTGTGAACTGGATTGTATAATAAGGGAAGAGCTAGTTTCTAGGTTTTGGATTGTATGCTGGGGATGGGAGAGTTTGTGGGAATTGAACTGTATGATGGGGAATGAGTGAGCTTGTGGGTATTGGATTGCATGATGGAGAACAGAGAGATTGTGTGAATTGGATTGCATTTTGGGGGAACAGAGAGCTTGTTGGAACCGGATTGTATGATGGGGAACAGAGAGTTTGTGGGAATTGGATTGTATGATGGGGGACGAGAGAGTCTGTGGGAATTGGATTGTATGATGCGGAAGAGAGAGTTTATGGGAATTGGAATGTATGATGAGGAAGAGAGAGTTTGTGGGAATTGGATTGTATAATGGGGAAGAGAGAGATGTGGGAATTGGATTGTATGATACGGAAAGACAGAGTTTGTGGAAACTGAATTGTACTATTGGGGAAGTGCGAGTTTGTGGGAATTGGATTGTATGATGGGGAAAGGCAGAGTTTGTTGAAACTGAATTGTACTATTGGGGAAGTGCGAGTTTGTGGGAATTGGATTGTATGATGGGGAAGAGAGCGTTTGTGGGAACTGGATTGTATGATGGGGGAAAAGAGAGTTTGTGGGCATTGGATTGTATGATGGGGAACAGAGAGTTTGTGGGAATTAGATTGTATGATGGGGAAAGACAGAGTTTCTGGGAATTGGATTGCATAATAGGGGAAGAGCGAGTTTGTGGGAATTGGATTGTATGGTGGGAAAGAGAGAGTTTGTGGGAATTGGATTGTGTGATGGGGGAAGAGAGAGTTTATGTAAACTGGATTGTCTAATTGGGAAGAGAGAGTTTGTGCGAATTGGATTCAAGAATGGGAAAGAGAGAGTTTGTTGCTACTGGATTGTAGTATGGGAGAAGAGGGCTTATTGTCATTGAATTGTATGATGGAGAAGAGAGAGTTTGCATGAATTGGTTTGTATAATGGGGGAGCAGAGAGCTTGTTGGAATTGGATTGTATGATGGGGAAGAGAGAGTATGTGACAATTGGATTGTAGGATGGGGAAAGAAAGAGGTTGTGGGAATTGGATTGTATGATGGGGAAAGAGTGAATTTGTGAGAATGGGATTGTACGATGGGGAAAGAGAGAGTTTGTGGGAATTGGGTTATATGAAGGGAAAGAGAGAGTTTGTGGGAATTGGATTGTATGATGGGAAAGACAGAGTTTGTGGGAATTGGATTGCATGATGGGAAAGAGAGAATTTGGTGGAATTGGATTGTATAATGGGGATAGACAGATTTTGTGGGAATTGGTTTGTATGATGGGGAACAGAGCGTTTGTGGGAATTGGATTGTATGATGGGGAAGAGAGAGTTTGTGGGCATTGGATTGTATGATGGGGAACAGAGAGTTTGTGGGAATTAGATAGTATGTTGGGGAAGAGAGAGTTTGTGGGAATTGGATTATATGTTGGGGGAACAGAGAGCTTCTGGGACCTGTATTGTACGATGGGGAATGAAGAGTTTGTGGGAATTGGATTGTATGATGGGGAAAGACAGAGTTTGTGGAAACTGAATTGTACTATTGGGGAAGTGCGAGTTTGTGGGAATTGGATTGTATGATGGGGAAGAGTGCGTTTTTGGTAACTGGATTGTATGATGGGGGAAAAGAGAGTTTGTGGGCATTGGATTGTATGATGGGGAAGAGAGAGTTTGTGGGAATTGAATTGTATGATGGGGGAAGAGTGAGCTTGCGGGAACTGGGTTGAATGATGGGGAACAGAGAGTTTGTGGGAATTGGTTTGCATGATGGGGAAAGAGAGAGTTTGTGGGAATTGGATTGCATTTTGGGGGAAACAGAGAGCTTGTGGGAACCGGATTGTATGATGGGGAACAGAGAATTTCTGGGAATTGGATTGTATGATGTGGAAGAGAGAGTTTGTGGGAATTGTATTGCATGATGGGGGAAGAGAGTGTTTGTGGGAATTGGATTGTATGATGGGGAAGAGAGAGATGTGGGAATTGAATTGTATGATGGGGAATGAATGAGTTTGTGGGAACTGGATTGCACAATAGGGGAAGAGCAAGTTTGTGGGAATTGGATTGTATGATTTGGAAGAGAGAGATTGTGGGAATTAAATTGTATGATGGGGAAGAGTGAGCTTGTGGGAACTGGATTGCATGATGGGGAACAGAGTGTTTGTGGGAATTGGATTCCATGATGGGGAAGAGAGAGTTTGTGGGAATTGAATTTAATTTTGGGGGAACAGAGAGCTTGTGGGAACCGGGTTGTGTCATGGGGAACAGAGAATTTGTGGGAATTGTATTGCATGATGGGTGAAGAGTGTGTTTGTGGGAATTGGATTGTATGATGGGGAAGAGATAGTTTGTGCGAATTGGATTGTATTATGGGAAAGAGAGAGTTTGTGGGAATTGGATTGTATGATGGGGAAAGCGAGAGATTGTGGGAATTGGATTTTATGATAGGAAAAGAGAGAGTTTGTGGGAATTAAATTATATGATGGGGAAGAGAGAGTTTGTGGGAATTCGATTGTATAATGGGAAAGAGTGAGTTGTGGAAATTGGATTGTATGATCGGGAAGAGAGAGAGTATGTGGGAATTGGATTGTGTGATGGGAACGGAGAGAGTTCGTGGGAATTGGATTCTATGATCGGGAACGAGAGAGTTTGTGGGAATTGGATTGTATAATGGGGAATGATAGAGTATGTGGGAATTGGATTGTATGATGTGGAAAAGAGAGCTTATGGGAAATGAATTGCATGATGGGGAACGAGAGATTTTGTGGGGATTGGATTGTATGATGGGGAAAGAGAGAGTTTGCAGGAATTGGATTGTATGATGGGAAAGAGAGAGTTTGTGGGAATTGGATTGTGTGATGGGGGAAGAGTGAGATTGTGGGTATTGGATTGTATGATGGGAAAGAGAGAGTTTGTGGGAATTGGTTTGTATGATGGGGAAGAGTGCGCTTGTGGGAACTGGATTGTATGATGGGGAAAGACAGAGTTTGTGGAAACTGAATTGTACTATTGGGGAAGTGCGAGTTTGTGGGAATTGGATTTTATGATGGGGAAGAGTGCGTTTGTGGGAACTGGATTGTATGATGGGGGAAAAGAGAGTTTGTGGGCATTGGATTGTATGATGGGGAACAGAGAGTTAGTGGGAATTAGATTGTATGATGGGGAAAGACAGAGTTTCTGGGAATTGGATTGCATAATAGGGGACGAGCGAGTTTGTGGGAATTGGATTGTATGATGGGGAAGAGAGTGTTTGTAGGAATTGAATTGTATGATGGGGGAAGAGTGAGCTTGGGGGAACTGGGTTGCATGATGGGGAAGAGATAGTTTGTGGGAATTGGATTGTATTATGGGGAAGAGAGAGTTTGTGGGAATTGGATTGTAAGATGTGGAAGAGTGAGATTGTGGGAATTGTATTGCATGATGGGGGAAGAGAGTGTTTGTGGGAATTGGATTGTATCATGGGGAAGAGATAGTTTGTGGGAATTGGATTGTATTATGGGGAAGAGAGAGTTTGTGGGAATTGGATTGTATGATGGGGAAGAGAGAGATGTGGGAATTGGATTGTATGGTGGGTAAAGAAAGAGTTTGTGGGAACTGGATTGCACAATAGGGGAAGAGCGAGTTTGTGGGAATTGGACTGTATCATTTGGAAGAGAGAGAATGTGGGAATTAAATTGTATGATGGGGGAAGAGTGAGCTTGTGGGAACTGGATTGCATGATGGGGAACAGAGAGTTTGTGGGAATTGGATTGCATGATGGGGAAGAGAGTGTTTGTGGGAAGTGAATTTAATTTTGGGGTAACAGAGAGCTTGTGGGAACCGGGTTGTATGATGGGGAACAGAGAATTTGTGGGAATTGTATTGCATGATGGTAGAAGAGAGTGTTTGTGGGATTTGGATTGTATGATGGGGAAGAGATAGTTTTTGCGAAATGGATTGTATTATGGGAAAGAGAGAGTTTGTTGGAATTGGATTGTATGATGGGGAAAGCGAGAGATTGTGGGAATTGGATTTTATGATAGGAAAAGAGAGAGTTTGTGGGAATTAAATTATATGATGGGGAAAAGAGAGTTTGTGGGAATTCGATTGTATAATGGGAAAGAGTGAGTTTGTGGAAATTGGATTGTATGATCGGGAAGAGAGAGAGAATGTGGGAATTGGATTGTATGATGGGAACGGAGAGAGTTCTTGGGAATTGGATTGTACGATCGGGAACGAGAGAGTTTGTGGGAATTGGATTGTATAATGGGGAATGATAGAGTGTGTGGGAATTGGATTGTATGATGTGGAAAAGGGAGCTTATTGGAAATGAATTGCATGATGGAGAACGAGAGATTTTGTGGGGATTGGATTGTATGATGGGGAAAGAGAGAGTTTGTAGGAATTGGATTGTATGATGGGAAAGAGAGAGTTTGTGGGAATTGGATTGTGTGATGGGGGAAGAGTGAGATTGTGGGTATTGGATTGTATGATGGGAAAGAGAGAGTTTGTGGGAATTGGATTGTATGATGGGGAAGAGTGCGCTTGTGGGAACTGGATTGTATGATGGGGAAAGACAGAGTTTGTGGAAACTGAATTGTACTCTTGGGGAAGAGCGAGTTTGTGGGAATTGGATTGTATTATGGGGAAGAGAGAGTTTGTGGGAATTGGATTGTACGATGGGGAAGAGAGAGATGTGGGAATTGGATTGTATGATGGGGAAAGAAAGAGTTTGTGGGAACTGGATTGCACAATAGGGGAAGAGCGAGTTTGTGGGAATTGGATTGTATGATTTGGAAGAGAGAGATTGTGGGAATTAAATTGTATGATGGGGAAAGAAAGAGTTTGTGGGAACTGGATTGCACAATAGGGGAAGAGCGAGTTTGTGGGAATTGGATTGTATGATTTGGAAGAGAGAGATTGTGGGAATTAAATTGTATGATGGGCGAAGAGTGAGCTTGTGGGAACTGGATTGCATGATGGGGAACAGAGAGTTTGTGGGTATTGGATTGCATGATGGGGACGAGAGAGTTTCTGGGAATTCAATTTAATTTTGGGGGAACAGAGAGCTTGTGGGAACCGGGTTGTATGATGGGGAACAGAGAATTTGTGGAAATTTTATTGCATGATGGGGGAAGAGAGTGTTTGTTGGAACTGGATTGTATGATGGGGGAAGAGAGAGTTTGTGGGCATTGGATTGTATGATGGGGAACAGAGAGTTTGTGGGAATTAGATTGTATGATGGGGAAGAGTGAGTTTGTGGGAATTGGATTATATGTTGGGGGAACAGAGAGCTTGTGGGACATGGATTGTACGATGTAGAACGAGGAGTTTGTGGGAATTGGATTGTGTAATGGGGAAAAACAGAGTTTGTGTGAACTGGATTGCATAATAGGGGAAGAGCGAGTTTGTGGGTATTGGATTGTGTGATGGGGGAAGAGTGAGATTGTGGGTATTGGATTGTATGATGGGAAAGAGAGAGTTTGTGGGAATTGGATTGTATGATGGGGAAGAGTGCGCTTGTGGGAACTGGATTGTATGATGGGGAAAGACAGAGTTTGTGGAAACTGAATTGTACTATTGGGGAAGAGCGAGTTTGTGGGAATTGGATTGTATGATGGGGAAGAGAGAGTTTGTGGGAATTGAATTGTATGATGGGGAAGAGTGCGTTTGTGGGAACTGGGTTGCATGATGGGGAAAAGAGAGTTTGTGGGCATTGGATTGTATGATGGGGAACAGAGAGTTAGTGGGAATTAGATTGTATGATGGGGAAAGACAGAGTTTCTGGGAATTGGATTGCATAATAGGGGACGAGCGAGTTTGTGGGAATTGGATTGTATGATGGGGAAGAGAGTGTTTGTAGGAATTGAATTGTATGATGGGGGAAGAGTGAGCTTGGGGGAACTGGGTTGCATGATGGGGAAGAGATAGTTTGTGGGAATTGGATTGTATTATGGGGAAGAGAGAGTTTGTGGGAATTGGATTGTAAGATGTGGAAGAGTGAGATTGTGGGAATTGTATTGCATGATGGGGGAAGAGAGTGTTTGTGGGAATTGGATTGTATCATGGGGAAGAGATAGTTTGTGGGAATTGGATTGTATTATGGGGAAGAGAGAGTTTGTGGGAATTGGATTGTATGATGGGGAAGAGAGAGATGTGGGAATTGGATTGTATGATGGGTAAAGAAAGAGTTTGTGGGAACTGGATTGCACAATAGGGGAAGAGCGAGTTTGTGGGAATTGGACTGTATCATTTGGAAGAGAGAGAATGTGGGAATTAAATTGTATGATGGGGGAAGAGTGAGCTTGTGGGAACTGGATTGCATGATGGGGAACAGAGAGTTTGTGGGAATTGGATTGCATGATGGGGAAGAGAGTGTTTGTGGGAAGTGAATTTAATTTTGGGGTAACAGAGAGCTTGTGGGAACCGGGTTGTATGATGGGGAACAGAGAATTTGTGGGAATTGTATTGCATGATGGTAGAAGAGAGTGTTTGTGGGATTTGGATTGTATGATGGGGAAGAGATAGTTTTTGCGAAATGGATTGTATTATGGGAAAGAGAGAGTTTGTTGGAATTGGATTGTATGATGGGGAAAGCGAGAGATTGTGGGAATTGGATTTTATGATAGGAAAAGAGAGAGTTTGTGGGAATTAAATTATATGATGGGGAAAAGAGAGTTTGTGGGAATTCGATTGTATAATGGGAAAGAGTGAGTTTGTGGAAATTGGATTGTATGATCGGGAAGAGAGAGAGAATGTGGGAATTGGATTGTATGATGGGAACGGAGAGAGTTCTTGGGAATTGGATTGTACGATCGGGAACGAGAGAGTTTGTGGGAATTGGATTGTATAATGGGGAATGATAGAGTGTGTGGGAATTGGATTGTATGATGTGGAAAAGAGAGCTTATTGGAAATGAATTGCATGATGGAGAACGAGAGATTTTGTGGGGATTGGATTGTATGATGGGGAAAGAGAGAGTTTGTAGGAATTGGATTGTATGATGGGAAAGAGAGAGTTTGTGGGAATTGGATTGTGTGATGGGGGAAGAGTGAGATTGTGGGTATTGGATTGTATGATGGGAAAGAGAGAGTTTGTGGGAATTGGATTGTATGATGGGGAAGAGTGCGCTTGTGGGAACTGGATTGTATGATGGGGAAAGACAGAGTTTGTGGAAACTGAATTGTACTCTTGGGGAAGAGCGAGTTTGTGGGAATTGGATTGTATTATGGGGAAGAGAGAGTTTGTGGGAATTGGATTGTACGATGGGGAAGAGAGAGATGTGGGAATTGGATTGTATGATGGGGAAAGAAAGAGTTTGTGGGAACTGGATTGCACAATAGGGGAAGAGCGAGTTTGTGGGAATTGGATTGTATGATTTGGAAGAGAGAGATTGTGGGAATTAAATTGTATGATGGGGAAAGAAAGAGTTTGTGGGAACTGGATTGCACAATAGGGGAAGAGCGAGTTTGTGGGAATTGGATTGTATGATTTGGAAGAGAGAGATGGTGGGAATTAAATTGTATGATGGGCGAAGAGTGAGCTTGTGGGAACTGGATTGCATGATGGGGAACAGAGAGTTTGTGGGTATTGGATTGCATGATGGGGACGAGAGAGTTTCTGGGAATTCAATTTAATTTTGGGGGAACAGAGAGCTTGTGGGAACCGGGTTGTATGATGGGGAACAGAGAATTTGTGGAAATTTTATTGCATGATGGGGGAAGAGAGTGTTTGTTGGAACTGGATTGTATGATGGGGGAAGAGAGAGTTTGTGGGCATTGGATTGTATGATGGGGAACAGAGAGTTTGTGGGAATTAGATTGTATGATGGGGAAGAGTGAGTTTGTGGGAATTGGATTATATGTTGGGGGAACAGAGAGCTTGTGGGACATGGATTGTACGATGTAGAACGAGGAGTTTGTGGGAATTGGATTGTGTAATGGGGAAAAACAGAGTTTGTGTGAACTGGATTGCATAATAGGGGAAGAGCGAGTTTGTGGGTATTGGATTGTGTGATGGGGGAAGAGTGAGATTGTGGGTATTGGATTGTATGATGGGAAAGAGAGAGTTTGTGGGAATTGGATTGTATGATGGGGAAGAGTGCGCTTGTGGGAACTGGATTGTATGATGGGGAAAGACAGAGTTTGTGGAAACTGAATTGTACTATTGGGGAAGAGCGAGTTTGTGGGAATTGGATTGTATGATGGGGAAGAGAGAGTTTGTGGGAATTGAATTGTATGATGGGGGAAGAGTGAGCTTGCGGGAACTGGGTTGCATGATGGGGAACAGAGGGTTTGTGGGAATTGGGTTGCATAACGGGGAAAGAGAGAGTTTGTGGGAATTGGATTGCATCTTGGGGGAGCAGAGAGCTTATGGGAACCGGATTGTATGATGGGGAACTGAGAATTTCTGGGAATTGGATTGTATGATGTGGAAGAGAGAGATTGTGGGAATTGTATTGCATGATGGGGGAAGAGAGTGTATGTGGGAATTGGATTGTATCATGGGGAAGAGATAGTTTGTGGGAATTGGATTGTATTATGGGGAAGAGAGAGTTTGTGGGAATTGGATTGTATGATGGGGAAGAGAGAGATGTGGGAATTGGATTGTATGATGGGGAACGAAAGAGTTTGTGGGAACTGGATTGCACAATAGGGGAAGAGCGAGTTTGTGGGAATTGGATTGTATGATTTGGAAGAGAGAGATTGTGGGAATTAAATTGTATGATGGGGGAAGAGTGAGCTTGTGGGAACTGGATTGCATGATGGGGAACAGAGAGTTTGTGGGTATTGGATTGCATGAAGGGGAAAAGGGTGTTTGTGGGAATTGGGTTGCATGATGGGGAAAGAGAGAGTTTGTGGGAATTGGATTGCATCTTGGGAGAACAGAGAGCTTGTGGGAACCGGATTGTATGATGGGGAACTGAGAATTTCTGAGAATTAGATTGTATGATGTGGAAGAGAGAGATTGTGGGAATTGTATTGCATGATGGGGGAAGAGAGAGTTTGTGGGAATTGGATTGTATCATGGGGAAGAGATAGTTTGTGGGAATTGGATTGTATTATCGGGAAGAGAGAGTTTGTGGGAATTGGATTGTATGATTTGGAAGAGATAGATTGTGGGAATTAAATTGTATGATGGGGGAAGAGTGAGCTTGTGGGAACTGGATTGCATGATGGGGAACAGAGAGTTTGTGGGTATTGGAATGCATGATGGGGAAGAGAGAGTTTCTGGGAATTCAATTTAATTTTGGGTGAACAGAGAGCTTGTGGGAACCGGGTTGTATGATGGGGAAAGAGCGAGTTTGTGGGATTTGGATTGTATGTTGGGGGAACAGAGAGCTTGTGGCAACTCGATTATGTGTTGGGGGAACAGAGAGCTTGTGGGACATGGATTGTACGATGGGGAACGAAGAGTTTGTGAGAATTGGATTGTGTAATGGGGAAAAACAGAGTTTGTGTGAACTGGATTGTATAATAGGGGAAGAGCGAGTTTGTGGGTATTGGATTGTATGATGGGGAAGAGAGAGATCTGGGAATTGGATTGTATGTTGGGGAAAGACAGAGTTTGTGGAAACTGAATTGTTCTATTGGGGAAGTGCGAGTTTGTGGGAATTGGATTGTATGATTGGGAAGAGAGCGTTTGTGGGAACTGGATTGTATGATGGGGGAAGAGTGATCTTGCTGGAACTGGATTGCATGATGGGGAACAGAGAATTTCTGGGAATTGGATTGTATGATGGGGAAGAGAGAGATTGTGGGAATTGGATTGTATGATGGGGAAGAGATATTTTGTGCGATTTGGATTGTATTATAGGAAAGAGAGAGTTTGTGGGAATTGGATTGTATGATGGGGAAGAGATAGTTTGTGGGAATTGGATTGCATTATGGGGAAGAAAGAGTTTGTGGGAATTGGATTGTATGATGCGGAAAGAAAGAGTGTGGGAACTGGATTGCACAATAGGGGAAGAGCGAGTTTGTGGGAATTGGATTGTATGATTTCGAAGAGAGAAATTGTGGGAATTGAATTGTATGATGGGGGAAGAGTGAGCTTGTGGGGACTGGATTGCATGGTGGGGAACAATGAGTTTGTTGGAATTGGATTGCATGATGGGGAAGACAGAGTTTGTGGGAATTGAATTTAATTTTGGGGGAACAGAGAGCTTGTGGGAACCGGATTGTATGATGGGGAACAGAGAATTTGTGGGAATTGGATTGTATGATGGGGAAGAGAGAGATTGTGGGAATTGGATTGTATGATGGGGAACGAAAGAGTTTGTGGGAACTGGATTGCACAATAGGGGAAGAGCGAGTTTGTGGGAATTGGATTGTATGATTTGGAAGAGAGAGATTGTGGGAATTAAATTGTATGATGGGGGAAGAGTGAGCTTGTGGGAACTGGATTGCATGATGGGGAACAGAGAGTTTGTGGGTATTGGATTGCATGAAGGGGAAAAGGGTGTTTGTGGGAATTGGGTTGCATGATGGGGAAAGAGAGAGTTTGTGGGAATTGGATTGCATCTTGGGAGAACAGAGAGCTTGTGGGAACCGGATTGTATGATGGGGAACTGAGAATTTCTGGGAATTAGATTGTATGATGTGGAAGAGAGAGATTGTGGGAATTGTATTGCATGATGGGGGAAGAGAGAGTTTGTGGGAATTGGATTGTATCATGGGGAAGAGATAGTTTGTGGGAATTGGATTGTATTATCGGGAAGAGAGAGTTTGTGGGAATTGGATTTTATGATTTAGAAGAGATAGATTGTGGGAATTAAATTGTATGATGGGGGAAGAGTGAGCTTGTGGGAACTGGATTGCATGATGGGGAACAGAGAGTTTGTGGGTATTGGAATGCATGATGGGGAAGAGAGAGTTTCTGGGAATTCAATTTAATTTTGGGTGAACAGAGAGCTTGTGGGAACCGGGTTGTATGATGGGGAAAGAGCGAGTTTGTGGGATTTGGATTGTATGTTGGGGGAACAGAGAGCTTGTGGCAACTCGATTGTGTGTTGGGGGAACAGAGAGCTTGTGGGACATGGATTGTACGATGGGGAACGAAGAGTTTGTGGGAATTGGATTGTGTAATGGGGAAAAACAGAGTTTGTGTGAACTGGATTGTATAATAGGGGAAGAGCGAGTTTGTGGGTATTGGATTGTATGATGGGGAAGAGAGAGATCTGGGAATTGGATTGTATGTTGGGGAAAGACAGAGTTTGTGGAAACTGAATTGTTCTATTGGGGAAGTGCGAGTTTGTGGGAATTGGATTGTATGATTGGGAAGAGAGCGTTTGTGGGAACTGGATTGTATGATGGGGGAAGAGTGAGCTTGCTGGAACTGGATTGCATGATGGGGAACAGAGAGTTTCTGGGAATTGGATTGTATGATGGGGAAGAGAGATATTGTGGGAATTGGATTGTATGATGGGGAAGAGTGCGCTTGTGGGAACTGGATTGTATGATGGGGAAAGACAGAGTTTGTGGAAACTGAATTGTACTCTTGGGGAAGAGCGAGTTTGTGGGAATTGGATTGTATTATGGGGAAGAGAGAGTTTGTGGGAATTGGATTGTATGATGGGGAAGAGAGAGATGTGGGAATTGGATTGTATGATGGGGAAAGAAAGAGTTTGTGGGAAGTGGATTGCACAAAAGGGGAAGAGCGAGTTTGTGGGAATTGGATTGTATGATTTGGAAGAGAGAGATTGTGGGAATTAAATTGTATGATGGGGAAAGAAAGAGTTTGTGGGAACTGGATTGCACAATAGGGGAAGAGCGAGTTTGTGGGAATTGGATTGTATGATTTGGAAGAGAGAGATTGTGGGAATTAAATTGTATGATGGGCGAAGAGTGAGCTTGTGGGAACTGGATTGCATGATGGGGAACAGAGAGTTTGTGGGTATTGGATTGCATGATGGGGACGAGAGAGTTTCTGGGAATTCAATTTAATTTTGGGGGAACAGAGAGCTTGTGGGAACCGGGTTGTATGATGGGGAACAGAGAATTTGTGGAAATTTTATTGCATGATGGGGGAAGAGAGTGTTTGTTGGAACTGGATTGTATGATGGGGGAAGAGAGAGTTTGTGGGCATTGGATTGTATGATGGGGAACAGAGAGTTTGTGGGAATTAGATTGTATGATGGGGAAGAGTGAGTTTGTGGGAATTGGATTATATGTTGGGGGAACAGAGAGCTTGTGGGACATGGATTGTACGATGTAGAACGAGGAGTTTGTGGGAATTGGATTGTGTAATGGGGAAAAACAGAGTTTGTGTGAACTGGATTGCATAATAGGGGAAGAGCGAGTTTGTGGGTATTGGATTGTGTGATGGGGGAAGAGTGAGATTGTGGGTATTGGATTGTATGATGGGAAAGAGAGAGTTTGTGGGAATTGGATTGTATGATGGGGAAGAGTGCGCTTGTGGGAACTGGATTGTATGATGGGGAAAGACAGAGTTTGTGGAAACTGAATTGTACTATTGGGGAAGAGCGAGTTTGTGGGAATTGGATTGTATGATGGGGAAGAGAGAGTTTGTGGGAATTGAATTGTATGATGGGGGAAGAGTGAGCTTGCGGGAACTGGGTTGCATGATGGGGAACAGAGGGTTTGTGGGAATTGGGTTGCATGACGGGGAAAGAGAGAGTTTGTGGGAATTGGATTGCATCTTGGGGGAGCAGAGAGCTTATGGGAACCGGATTGTATGATGGGGAACTGAGAATTTCTGGGAATTGGATTGTATGATGTGGAAGAGAGAGATTGTGGGAATTGTATTGCATGATGGGGGAAGAGAGTGTATGTGGGAATTGGATTGTATCATGGGGAAGAGATAGTTTGTGGGAATTGGATTGTATTATGGGGAAGAGAGAGTTTGTGGGAATTGGATTGTATGATGGGGAAGAGAGAGATGTGGGAATTGGATTGTATGATGGGGAACGAAAGAGTTTGTGGGAACTGGATTGCACAATAGGGGAAGAGCGAGTTTGTGGGAATTGGATTGTATGATTTGGAAGAGAGAGATTGTGGGAATTAAATTGTATGATGGGGGAAGAGTGAGCTTGTGGGAACTGGATTGCATGATGGGGAACAGAGAGTTTGTGGGTATTGGATTGCATGAAGGGGAAAAGGGTGTTTGTGGGAATTGGGTTGCATGATGGGGAAAGAGAGAGTTTGTGGGAATTGGATTGCATCTTGGGAGAACAGAGAGCTTGTGGGAACCGGATTGTATGATGGGGAACTGAGAATTTCTGGGAATTAGATTGTATGATGTGGAAGAGAGAGATTGTGGGAATTGTATTGCATGATGGGGGAAGAGAGAGTTTGTGGGAATTGGATTGTATCATGGGGAAGAGATAGTTTGTGGGAATTGGATTGTATTATCGGGAAGAGAGAGTTTGTGGGAATTGGATTGTATGATTTGGAAGAGATAGATTGTGGGAATTAAATTGTATGATGGGGGAAGAGTGAGCTTGTGGGAACTGGATTGCATGATGGGGAACAGAGAGTTTGTGGGTATTGGAATGCATGATGGGGAAGAGAGAGTTTCTGGGAATTCAATTTAATTTTGGGTGAACAGAGAGCTTGTGGGAACCGGGTTGTATGATGGGGAAAGAGCGAGTTTGTGGGATTTGGATTGTATGTTGGGGGAACAGAGAGCTTGTGGCAACTCGATTATGTGTTGGGGGAACAGAGAGCTTGTGGGACATGGATTGTACGATGGGGAACGAAGAGTTTGTGGGAATTGGATTGTGTAATGGGGAAAAACAGAGTTTGTGTGAACTGGATTGTATAATAGGGGAAGAGCGAGTTTGTGGGTATTGGATTGTATGATGGGGAAGAGAGAGATCTGGGAATTGGATTGTATGTTGGGGAAAGACAGAGTTTGTGGAAACTGAATTGTTCTATTGGGGAAGTGCGAGTTTGTGGGAATTGGATTGTATGATTTGGAAGAGAGAGATTGTGGGAATTAAATTGTATGATGGGGGAAGAGTGAGCTTGTGGGAACTGGATTGCATGATGGGGAACAGAGAGTTTGTGGGTATTGGATTGCATGAAGGGGAAAAGGGTGTTTGTGGGAATTGGGTTGCATGATGGGGAAAGAGAGAGTTTGTGGGAATTGGATTGCATCTTGGGAGAACAGAGAGCTTGTGGGAACCGGATTGTATGATGGGGAACTGAGAATTTCTGGGAATTAGATTGTATGATGTGGAAGAGAGAGATTGTGGGAATTGTATTGCATGATGGGGGAAGAGAGAGTTTGTGGGAATTGGATTGTATCATGGGGAAGAGATAGTTTGTGGGAATTGGATTGTATTATCGGGAAGAGAGAGTTTGTGGGAATTGGATTTTATGATTTAGAAGAGATAGATTGTGGGAATTAAATTGTATGATGGGGGAAGAGTGAGCTTGTGGGAACTGGATTGCATGATGGGGAACAGAGAGTTTGTGGGTATTGGAATGCATGATGGGGAAGAGAGAGTTTCTGGGAATTCAATTTAATTTTGGGTGAACAGAGAGCTTGTGGGAACCGGGTTGTATGATGGGGAAAGAGCGAGTTTGTGGGATTTGGATTGTATGTTGGGGGAACAGAGAGCTTGTGGCAACTCGATTGTGTGTTGGGGGAACAGAGAGCTTGTGGGACATGGATTGTACGATGGGGAACGAAGAGTTTGTGGGAATTGGATTGTGTAATGGGGAAAAACAGAGTTTGTGTGAACTGGATTGTATAATAGGGGAAGAGCGAGTTTGTGGGTATTGGATTGTATGATGGGGAAGAGAGAGATCTGGGAATTGGATTGTATGTTGGGGAAAGACAGAGTTTGTGGAAACTGAATTGTTCTATTGGGGAAGTGCGAGTTTGTGGGAATTGGATTGTATGATTGGGAAGAGAGCGTTTGTGGGAACTGGATTGTATGATGGGGGAAGAGTGAGCTTGCTGGAACTGGATTGCATGATGGGGAACAGAGAGTTTCTGGGAATTGGATTGTATGATGGGGAAGAGAGATATTGTGGGAATTGGATTGTATGATGGGGAAGAGTGCGCTTGTGGAAACTGGATTGTATGATGGGGAAAGACAGAGTTTGTGGAAACTGAATTGTACTCTTGGGGAAGAGCGAGTTTGTGGGAATTGGATTGTATTATGGGGAAGAGAGAGTTTGTGGGAATTGGATTGTATGATGGGGAAGAGAGAGATGTGGGAATTGGATTGTATGATGGGGAAAGAAAGAGTTTGTGGGAACTGGATTGCACAAAAGGGGAAGAGCGAGTTTGTGGGAATTGGATTGTATGATTTGGAAGAGAGAGATTGTGGGAATTAAATTGTATGATGGGGAAAGAAAGAGTTTGTGGGAACTGGATTGCACAATAGGGGAAGAGCGAGTTTGTGGGAATTGGATTGTATGATTTGGAAGAGAGAGATTGTGGGAATTAAATTGTATGATGGGCGAAGAGTGAGCTTGTGGGAACTGGATTGCATGATGGGGAACAGAGAGTTTGTGGGTATTGGATTGCATGATGGGGACGAGAGAGTTTCTGGGAATTCAATTTAATTTTGGGGGAACAGAGAGCTTGTGGGAACCGGGTTGTATGATGGGGAACAGAGAATTTGTGGAAATTTTATTGCATGATGGGGGAAGAGAGTGTTTGTTGGAACTGGATTGTATGATGGGGGAAGAGAGAGTTTGTGGGCATTGGATTGTATGATGGGGAACAGAGAGTTTGTGGGAATTAGATTGTATGATGGGGAAGAGTGAGTTTGTGGGAATTGGATTATATGTTGGGGGAACAGAGAGCTTGTGGGACATGGATTGTACGATGTAGAACGAGGAGTTTGTGGGAATTGGATTGTGTAATGGGGAAAAACAGAGTTTGTGTGAACTGGATTGCATAATAGGGGAAGAGCGAGTTTGTGGGTATTGGATTGTGTGATGGGGGAAGAGTGAGATTGTGGGTATTGGATTGTATGATGGGAAAGAGAGAGTTTGTGGGAATTGGATTGTATGATGGGGAAGAGTGCGCTTGTGGGAACTGGATTGTATGATGGGGAAAGACAGAGTTTGTGGAAACTGAATTGTACTATTGGGGAAGAGCGAGTTTGTGGGAATTGGATTGTATGATGGGGAAGAGAGAGTTTGTGGGAATTGAATTGTATGATGGGGGAAGAGTGAGCTTGCGGGAACTGGGTTGCATGATGGGGAACAGAGGGTTTGTGGGAATTGGGTTGCATGACGGGGAAAGAGAGAGTTTGTGGGAATTGGATTGCATCTTGGGGGAGCAGAGAGCTTATGGGAACCGGATTGTATGATGGGGAACTGAGAATTTCTGGGAATTGGATTGTATGATGTGGAAGAGAGAGATTGTGGGAATTGTATTGCATGATGGGGGAAGAGAGTGTATGTGGGAATTGGATTGTATCATGGGGAAGAGATAGTTTGTGGGAATTGGATTGTATTATGGGGAAGAGAGAGTTTGTGGGAATTGGATTGTATGATGGGGAAGAGAGAGATGTGGGAATTGGATTGTATGATGGGGAACGAAAGAGTTTGTGGGAACTGGATTGCACAATAGGGGAAGAGCGAGTTTGTGGGAATTGGATTGTATGATTTGGAAGAGAGAGATTGTGGGAATTAAATTGTATGATGGGGGAAGAGTGAGCTTGTGGGAACTGGATTGCATGATGGGGAACAGAGAGTTTGTGGGTATTGGATTGCATGAAGGGGAAAAGGGTGTTTGTGGGAATTGGGTTGCATGATGGGGAAAGAGAGAGTTTGTGGGAATTGGATTGCATCTTGGGAGAACAGAGAGCTTGTGGGAACCGGATTGTATGATGGGGAACTGAGAATTTCTGGGAATTAGATTGTATGATGTGGAAGAGAGAGATTGTGGGAATTGTATTGCATGATGGGGGAAGAGAGAGTTTGTGGGAATTGGATTGTATCATGGGGAAGAGATAGTTTGTGGGAATTGGATTGTATTATCGGGAAGAGAGAGTTTGTGGGAATTGGATTGTATGATTTGGAAGAGATAGATTGTGGGAATTAAATTGTATGATGGGGGAAGAGTGAGCTTGTGGGAACTGGATTGCATGATGGGGAACAGAGAGTTTGTGGGTATTGGAATGCATGATGGGGAAGAGAGAGTTTCTGGGAATTCAATTTAATTTTGGGTGAACAGAGAGCTTGTGGGAACCGGGTTGTATGATGGGGAAAGAGCGAGTTTGTGGGATTTGGATTGTATGTTGGGGGAACAGAGAGCTTGTGGCAACTCGATTATGTGTTGGGGGAACAGAGAGCTTGTGGGACATGGATTGTACGATGGGGAACGAAGAGTTTGTGGGAATTGGATTGTGTAATGGGGAAAAACAGAGTTTGTGTGAACTGGATTGTATAATAGGGGAAGAGCGAGTTTGTGGGTATTGGATTGTATGATGGGGAAGAGAGAGATCTGGGAATTGGATTGTATGTTGGGGAAAGACAGAGTTTGTGGAAACTGAATTGTTCTATTGGGGAAGTGCGAGTTTGTGGGAATTGGATTGTATGATTGGGAAGAGAGCGTTTGTGGGAACTGGATTGTATGATGGGGGAAGAGTGATCTTGCTGGAACTGGATTGCATGATGGGGAACAGAGAATTTCTGGGAATTGGATTGTATGATGGGGAAGAGAGAGATTGTGGGAATTGGATTGTATGATGGGGAAGAGATATTTTGTGCGATTTGGATTGTATTATAGGAAAGAGAGAGTTTGTGGGAATTGGATTGTATGATGGGGAAGAGATAGTTTGTGGGAATTGGATTGCATTATGGGGAAGAAAGAGTTTGTGGGAATTGGATTGTATGATGGGGAAAGAAAGAGTGTGGGAACTGGATTGCACAATAGGGGAAGAGCGAGTTTGTGGGAATTGGATTGTATGATTTCGAAGAGAGAAATTGTGGGAATTGAATTGTATGATGGGGGAAGAGTGCGCTTGTGGGGACTGGATTGCATGGTGGGGAACAATGAGTTTGTTGGAATTGGATTGCATGATGGGGAAGACAGAGTTTGTGGGAATTGAATTTAATTTTGGGGGAACAGAGAGCTTGTGGGAACCGGATTGTATGATGGGGAACAGAGAATTTGTGGGAATTGGATTGTATGATGGGGAAGAGAGAGATTGTGGGAATTGGATTGTATGATGGGGAACGAAAGAGTTTGTGGGAACTGGATTGCACAATAGGGGAAGAGCGAGTTTGTGGGAATTGGATTGTATGATTTGGAAGAGAGAGATTGTGGGAATTAAATTGTATGATGGGGGAAGAGTGAGCTTGTGGGAACTGGATTGCATGATGGGGAACAGAGAGTTTGTGGGTATTGGATTGCATGAAGGGGAAAAGGGTGTTTGTGGGAATTGGGTTGCATGATGGGGAAAGAGAGAGTTTGTGGGAATTGGATTGCATCTTGGGAGAACAGAGAGCTTGTGGGAACCGGATTGTATGATGGGGAACTGAGAATTTCTGGGAATTAGATTGTATGATGTGGAAGAGAGAGATTGTGGGAATTGTATTGCATGATGGGGGAAGAGAGAGTTTGTGGGAATTGGATTGTATCATGGGGAAGAGATAGTTTGTGGGAATTGGATTGTATTATCGGGAAGAGAGAGTTTGTGGGAATTGGATTGTATGATTTAGAAGAGATAGATTGTGGGAATTAAATTGTATGATGGGGGAAGAGTGAGCTTGTGGGAACTGGATTGCATGATGGGGAACAGAGAGTTTGTGGGTATTGGAATGCATGATGGGGAAGAGAGAGTTTCTGGGAATTCAATTTAATTTTGGGTGAACAGAGAGCTTGTGGGAACCGGATTGTATGATGGGGAAAGAGCGAGTTTGTGGGATTTGGATTGTATGTTGGGGGAACAGAGAGCTTGTGGCAACTCGATTGTGTGTTGGGGGAACAGAGAGCTTGTGGGACATGGATTGTACGATGGGGAACGAAGAGTTTGTGGGAATTGGATTGTGTAATGGGGAAAAACAGAGTTTGTGTGAACTGGATTGTATAATAGGGGAAGAGCGAGTTTGTGGGTATTGGATTGTATGATGGGGAAGAGAGAGATCTGGGAATTGGATTGTATGTTGGGGAAAGACAGAGTTTGTGGAAACTGAATTGTTCTATTGGGGAAGTGCGAGTTTGTGGGAATTGGATTGTATGATTGGGAAGAGAGCGTTTGTGGGAACTGGATTGTATGATGGGGGAAGAGTGAGCTTGCTGGAACTGGATTGCATGATGGGGAACAGAGAGTTTCTGGGAATTGGATTGTATGATGGGGAAGAGAGATATTGTGGGAATTGGATTGTATGATGGGGAAGAGTGCGCTTGTGGGAACTGGATTGTATGATGGGGAAAGACAGAGTTTGTGGAAACTGAATTGTACTCTTGGGGAAGAGCGAGTTTGTGGGAATTGGATTGTATTATGGGGAAGAGAGAGTTTGTGGGAATTGGATTGTATGATGGGGAAAGAAAGAGTTTGTGGGAACTGGATTGCACAATAGGGGAAGAGCGAGTTTGTGGGAATTGGATTGTATGATTTGGAAGAGAGAGATTGTGGGAATTAAATTGTATGATGGGGAAAGAAAGAGTTTGTGGGAACAGGATTGCACAATAGGGGAAGAGCGAGTTTGTGGGAATTGGATTGTATGATTTGGAAGAGAGAGATTGTGGGAATTAAATTGTATGATGGGCGAAGAGTGAGCTTGTGGGAACTGGATTGCATGATGGGGAACAGAGAGTTTGTGGGTATTGGATTGCATGATGGGGACGAGAGAGTTTCTGGGAATTCAATTTAATTTTGGGGGAACAGAGAGCTTGTGGGAACCGGGTTGTATGATGGGGAACAGAGAATTTGTGGAAATTTTATTGCATGATGGGGGAAGAGAGTGTTTGTTGGAACTGGATTGTATGATGGGGGAAGAGAGAGTTTGTGGGCATTGGATTGTATGATGGGGAACAGAGAGTTTGTGGGAATTAGATTGTATGATGGGGAAGAGTGAGTTTGTGGGAATTGGATTATATGTTGGGGGAACAGAGAGCTTGTGGGACATGGATTGTACGATGTAGAACGAGGAGTTTGTGGGAATTGGATTGTGTAATGGGGAAAAACAGAGTTTGTGTGAACTGGATTGCATAATAGGGGAAGAGCGAGTTTGTGGGTATTGGATTGTGTGATGGGGGAAGAGTGAGATTGTGGGTATTGGATTGTATGATGGGAAAGAGAGAGTTTGTGGGAATTGGATTGTATGATGGGGAAGAGTGCGCTTGTGGGAACTGGATTGTATGATGGGGAAAGACAGAGTTTGTGGAAACTGAATTGTACTATTGGGGAAGAGCGAGTTTGTGGGAATTGGATTGTATGATGGGGAAGAGAGAGTTTGTGGGAATTGAATTGTATGATGGGGGAAGAGTGAGCTTGCGGGAACTGGGTTGCATGATGGGGAACAGAGGGTTTGTGGGAATTGGGTTGCATAACGGGGAAAGAGAGAGTTTGTGGGAATTGGATTGCATCTTGGGGGAGCAGAGAGCTTATGGGAACCGGATTGTATGATGGGGAACTGAGAATTTCTGGGAATTGGATTGTATGATGTGGAAGAGAGAGATTGTGGGAATTGTATTGCATGATGGGGGAAGAGAGTGTATGTGGGAATTGGATTGTATCATGGGGAAGAGATAGTTTGTGGGAATTGGATTGTATTATGGGGAAGAGAGAGTTTGTGGGAATTGGATTGTATGATGGGGAAGAGAGAGATGTGGGAATTGGATTGTATGATGGGGAACGAAAGAGTTTGTGGGAACTGGATTGCACAATAGGGGAAGAGATAGATTGTGGGAATTGGATTGTATGATGGGGAAGAGATATTTTGTGCGATTTGGATTGTATTATAGGAAAGAGAGAGTTTGTGGGAATTGGATTGTATGATGGGGAAGAGATAGTTTGTGGGAATTGGATTGCATTATGGGGAAGAAAGAGTTTGTGGGAATTGGATTGTATGATGGGGAAAGAAAGAGTGTGGGAACTGGATTGCACAATAGGGGAAGAGCGAGTTTGTGGGAATTGGATTGTATGATTTCGAAGAGAGAAATTGTGGGAATTGAATTGTATGATGGGGGAAGAGTGAGCTTGTGGGGACTGGATTGCATGATGGGGAACAAAGAGTTTGTTGGAATTGGATTGCATGATGGGGAAGACAGAGTTTGTGGGAATTGAATTTAATTTTGGGGGAACAGAGAGCTTGTGGGAACCGGATTGTATGATGGGGAACAGAGAATTTGTGGGAATTGGATTGTATGATGGGGAAGAGGGAGATTGTGGGAATTGTATTGCATGATGGGGGAAGAGAGTGTTTGTGCGAATTGGATTGTATGATGAGGAAGAGATAGTTTGTGCGAATTGGATTGTATTATGGGAAAGAGAGAGTTTGTGGGAATTGGATTGCATGATGGGGAAAGCGAGAGATTGTGGGAATTGAATTTTATGATAGGAAAAGAGAGTGTTTGTGGGAATTAAATTTTATGAAGGGGAAGAGAGAGCTTGTGGGAATTCGTTTGTATAATGGGAAAGAGTGAGTTTGTGGGAATTGGATTGTATGATCGGGAAGAGAGAGAGTATGTGGGAATTGGATTGTATGATAGAAAAGGAGAGAGTTTGTGGGAATTGGATTGTATGATTGGGAAGAGAGCGTTTGTGGGAACTGGATTGTATGATGGGGGAAGAGTGAGCTTGCTGGAACTGGATTGCATGATGGGGAACAGAGAGTTTCTGGGAATTGGATTGTATGATGGGGAAGAGAGAGATTTGTGGGAATTGGATTGTATGATGGGGAAGAGATATTTTGTGCGATTTGGATTGTATCATAGGAAAGAGAGAGTTTGTGGGAATTGGATTGTATGATGGGGAAGAGATAGTTTGTGGGAATTGGATTGCATTATGGGGAAGAAAGAGTTTGTGGGAATTGGATTGTATGATGGGGAAAGAAAGAGTGTGGGAACTGGATTGCACAATAGGGGAAGAGCGAGTTTGTGGGAATTGGATTGTATGATTTCGAAGAGAGAAATTGTGGGAATTGAATTGTATGATGGGGGAAGAGTGAGCTTGTGGGGACTGGATTGCATGATGGGGAACAAAGAGTTTGTTGGAATTGGATTGCATGATGGGGAAGACAGAGTTTGTGGGAATTGAATTTAATTTTGGGGGAACAGAGAGCTTGTGGGAACCGGATTGTATGATGGGGAACAGAGAATTTGTGGGAATTGGATTGTATGATGGGGAAGAGAGAGATTGTGGGAATTGTATTGCATGATGGGGGAAGAGAGTGTTTGTGCGAATCGGATTGTATGATGAGGAAGAGATAGTTTGTGCGAATTGGATTGTATTATGGGAAAGAGAGAGTGTGTGGGAATTGGATTGTATGATGTGGAAAAGAGAGCTTATTGGAAATGAATTGCATGATGGAGAACGAGAGATTTTGTGGGGATTGGATTGTATGATGGGGAAAGAGAGAGTTTGTAGGAATTGGACTGTATGATGGGAAAGAGAGAGTTTGTGGGAATTGGATTGTGTGATGGGGGAAGAGTGAGATTGTGGGAACCGGGTTGTATGATGGGAAAGAGAGAGTTTGTGGGAATTGGATTGTATGATGGGGGAACAGAGAGCTTGTGGCAACTCGATTGTGTGTTGGGGGAACAGAGAGCTTGTGGGACATGGATTGTACGACGGGGAACGAAGAGTTTGTGGGAATTGGATTGTGTACTGGGGAAAAACAGAGTTTGTGTGAACTGGATTGTATAATAGGGGAAGAGCGAGTTTGTGGGTATTGGATTGTATGATGGGGAAGAGAGAGATCTGGGAATTGGATTGTATGTTGGGGAAAGGCAGAGTTTGTGGAAACTGAATTGTTCTATTGGGGAAGTGCGAGTTTGTGGGAATTGGATTGTATGATTGGGAAGAGAGCGTTTGTGGGAACTGGATTGTATGATGGGGGAAGAGTGAGCTTGCTGGAACTGGATTGCATGATGGGGAACAGAGAGTTTCTGGGAATTGGATTGTATGATGGGGAAGAGAGAGATTGTGGGAATTGGATTGTATGATGGGGAAGAGATATTTTGTGCGATTTGGATTGTATTATAGGAAAGAGAGAGTTTGTGGGAATTGGATTGTATGATGGGGAAGAGATAGTTTGTGGGAATTGGATTGCATTATGGGGAAGAAAGAGTTTGTGGGAATTGGATTGTATGATGGGGAAAGAAAGAGTGTGGGAACTGGATTGCACAATAGGGGAAGAGCGAGTTTGTGGGAATTGGATTGTATGATTTCGAAGAGAGAAATTGTGGGAATTGAATTGTATGATGGGGGAAGAGTGAGCTTGTGGGGACTGGATTGCATGATGGGGAACAAAGAGTTTGTTGGAATTGGATTGCATGATGGGGAAGACAGATTTTGTGGGAATTGAATTTAATTTTGGGGGAACAGAGAGCTTGTGGGAACCGGATTGTATGATGGGGAACAGAGAATTTGTGGGAATTGGATTGTATGATGGGGAAGAGAGAGATTGTGGGAATTGTATTGCATGATGGGGGAAGACAGTGTTTGTGCGAATTGGATTGTATGATGAGGAAGAGATAGTTTGTGCGAATTGGATTGTATTATGGGAAAGAGAGAGTTTGTGGGAATTGGATTGCATGATGGGGAAAGCGAGAGATTGTGGGAATTGAATTTTATGATAGGAAAAGAGAGTGTTTGTGGGAATTAAATTTTATGAAGGGGAAGAGAGAGCTTGTGGGAATTCGTTTGTATAATGGGAAAGAGTGAGTTTGTGGGAATTGGATTGTATGATCGGGAAGAGAGAGAGTATGTGGGAATTGGATTGTATGATAGAAAAGGAGAGAGTTCGTGGGAATTGGATTGTATGATCGGGAATGATAGAGTGTGTGGGAACTGGATTTATTTTTGGGGGAACAGAGAGCTTGTGGGAACCGGATTGTATGATGGGGAACAGAGAATTTCTAGGAATTGGATTGTATGATGGGGAAGAGAGAGATTGTGGGAATTGTATTGCATGATGGGGGAAGAGAGTGTTTGAGGGTATTGGATTGTATGATGGGGAAGGAGAGAGATTGTGGGATTTGGATTGTATGTTGGGGGAACAGAGAGCTTGTGGGAACTGGATTGTATGATGTGGAACAATGAGTTTCTGGGAATTGAATTGCACGATGGGGAACAGAGAGATTGTGGGAATTGTATTGCATGATGGGGGAAGAGAGTGTTTGTGGGAATTGGATTGTATGATGGGGAAGAGATAGTTTGTGCGAATTGGATTGTATTATGGGAAAGAGAGAGTTTGTGGGAATTGGATTGTATGATCGGGAAAAGAGAGTTTGTGGCTATTGGATTGTATGATGGGGAAAGAGCGAGTTTGTGGGATTTGGATTGTATGTTGGGGGAACAGAGAGCTTGTGGGAACTGGATTGTGTGATGGGGGAAGAGTGAGCTTGTGGGTATTGGATTGTATGATGGGGAAAGAGAGAGTTTGTGGGAATTGGATTGTATGATGGGGAAGAGAGAGATGTGGGAATTGGATTGTATGATGGCGAAAGACAGAGTTTGTGTAAACTGGATTGTACAATAGGGGAAGAGCGAGTTTGTGGGAATTGGATTGTATGCTTTGGAAGATACCGTTTGTAGGAATTGGATTGTATGATGGGGAAGAGAGAGATTGTGGGAATTGTATTGCATGATGGGGGAAGAGAGTGTTTGTGGGTATTGGATTGTATGATGGGGAAGGAGAGAGATTGTGCGATTTGGTTTGTATGTTGGGGGAACAGAGAGCTTGTGGGAACTGGATTGTATGATGTGGAACAATGAGTTTCTGGGAATTGAATTGCACGATGGGGAACAGAGAGATTGTTGGAATTGTATTGCATGATGGGGGAAGAGAGTGTTTGTGGGAATTGGATTGTATGATGGGGAAGGGAGAGATGTGGGAATTGGATTGTATGATGGCGAAAGACAGAGTTTGTGTAAACTGGATTGTACAATAGGGGAAGAGCGAGTTTGTGGGAATTGGATTGTATGCTTTGGAAGATACCGTTTGTAGGAATTGGATTGTATGATGGGAAAGGGAGAGTTTGTGGGAATTGGATTATATGTTGGGGGAACAGAGAGCTTCTGGGACCTGTATTGTACGATGGGGAATGAAGAGTTTGTGGGATTTGGATTGTATGATGGGGATGGGGAAAGACAGAGTTTGTGTGAACTGGAATGTATAATAAGGGAAGAGCGAGTTTCTAGGTTTTTTATTGTATGATGGGGAAGGGAGAGTTTGTGGGAATTGGATTGTATGATGGGGGACGAGAGAGTCTGTGGGAATTGGATTTATGATGGGGAAGAGAGAGTTTATGGAATTGGATTGTATGATGAGGAAGAGAGTGTTTATGGGAATTGGATTGTATAATGGGGAAGAGAGAGATGTGGGAATTGGATTGTATGATGGGGAAAGACAGAATTTGTGGAAATTGAATTGTACTATTGGGGAAGTGCGAGTTTGTGGGAATTGGATTGTATGATGGGGAAGAGTGCGTTTTTGGGAACTGGATTGTATGATGGGGGAAAAGAGAGTTTGTGGGCATTGGATTGTATGATGGGGAAGAGAGAGTTTGTGGGAATTGAATTGTATGAAGGGGGAAGAGTGAGCTTGCGGGAAATGGGTTGCATGATGGGGAACAGAGAGTTTGTGGGAATTGGTTTGCATGATGGGGAAAGAGAGAGTTTGTGGGAATTGGATTGCATTTTGGGGGAACAGAGAGCTTGTTGGAACCGGATGGTATGATGGGGAACAGAGAATTTCTGGGAATTGGATTGTATGATGTGGAAGAGAGAGTTTGTGGGAATTGTATTGCATGATTGGGGAAGAGAGTGTTTGTGGGAATTGGATTGTATGATGGGGAAGAGAGAGATGTGGGAATTGAATTGTATGATGGGGAATGAATGAGTTTGTGGGAACTGGATTGCACAATAGGGGAAGAGCAAGTTTGTGGGAATTGGATTGTATGATTTGGAAGAGAGAGATTGTGGGAATTAAATTGTATGATGGGGGAAGAGTGATCTTGTGGGAACTGGATTGCATGATGCGGAACAGAGAGTTTGTGGGAATTGGATTGCATGATGGGGAAGAGAGAGTTTGTGGGAATTGAATTTAATTTTGGGGGAACAGAGAGCTTGTGGGAACCGGGTTGTATGATGGGGAACAGAGAATTTGTGGGAATTGTATTGCATGATGGGTGAAGAGTGTGTTTGTGGGAATTGGATTGTATGATGGGGAAGAGATAGTTTGTGCGAATTGGATTGTATTATGGGAAAGAGAGAGTTTGTGGGAATTGGATTGTATGATGGGGAAAGCGAGAGATTGTGGGAATTGGATTTTATGATAGGAAAAGAGAGAGTTTGTGGGAATTAAATGATATGATGGGGAAGAGAGAGTTTGTGGGAATTCGATTGTATAATGGGAAAGAGTGAGTTTGTGGAAATTGGATTGTATGATCGGGAAGAGAGAGAGGATGTGGGAATTGGATTGTATGATGGGAACGGAGAGAGTTCGTGGGAATTGGATTGTATGATCGGGAACGGAGAGAGTTTGTGGGAATTGGATTGTATAATGGGGAATGATAGAGTATGTGGGAATTGGATTGTATGATGTGGAAAAGAGAGCTTATGGGAAATGAATTGCATGATGGGGAACGAGAGATTTTGTGGGGATTGGATTGTATGATGGGGAAAGAGAGATTTTGCAGGAATTGGATTGTATGATGGGAAAGAGAGAGTTTGTGGGAATTGGATTGTGTGATGGGGGAAGAGTGAGATTGTGGGTATTGGATTGTATGATGGGAAAGAGAGAGTTTGTGGGAATTGGTTTGTATGATGGGGAAAGACAGAGTTTGTGGAAACTGAATTGTACTATTGGGGAAGTGCGAGTTTGTGGGAATTGAATTGTATGTTGGGGAAGAGTGCGTTTGTGGGAACTGGATTGTATGATGGGGGAAAAGAGAGTTTGTGGGCATTGGATTGTATGATGGGGAACAGAGAGTTTGTGGGAATTAGATTGTATGATGGGGAAAGACAGAGTTTCTGGGAATTGGATTGCTTAATAGGGGACGAGCGAGTTTGTGGGAATTGGATTGTATGATGGGGAAGAGAGTGTTTGTGGGAATTGAATTGTATGATGGGGGAAGAGTGAGCTTGTGGGAACTGGGTTGCATGATGGGGAAGAGATAGTTTGTGGGAATTGGATTGTATTATGGGGAAGAGAGAGTTTGTGGGAGTTGGATTGTATGATGTGGAAGAGTGAGATTGTGGGAATTGTATTGCATGATGGGGGAAGAGCGTGTTTGTGGGAATTGGATTGTATCATGGGGAAGAGATAGTTTGTGGGAATTGGATTGTATTATGGGGAAGAGAGAGTTTGTGGGAATTGGATTGTATGATGGGGAAGAGAGAGATGTGGAATTGGATTGTATGATGGGTAAAGAAAGAGTTTGTGGGAACTGGATTGCACAATAGGGGAAGAGCGAGTTTGTGGGAATTGGACTGTATGATTTGGAAGAGAGAGATTGTGGGAATTAAATTGTATGATCGGGGAAGAGTGAGCTTGTGGGAACTGGATTGCATGATGGGGAACAGAGAGTTTGTGGGAATTGGATTGCATGATGGGGAAGAGAGAGTTTGTGGGAAGTGAGTTTAATTTTGGGGGAACAGAGAGCTTGTGGGAACCGGGTTGTATGATGGGGAACAGAGAATTTGTGGGAATTGTATTGCATGATGGTAGAAGAGAGTGTTTGTGGGAATTGGATTGTATGATGGGGAAGAGATAGTTTGTGCGAAATGGATTGTATTATGGGAAAGAGAGAGTTTGTGGGAATTAAATTATATGATGGGGAAAAGAGAGTTTGTGGGAATTCGATTGTATAATGGGAAAGAGTGAGTTTGTGGGAATTGGATTGTATGATCGGGAACGAGAGAGTTTGTGGGAATTGGATTGTATGATGTGGAAAAGAGAGCTTATTGGAAATGAATTGCATGATGGAGAAGCAGAGATTTTGTGGGGATTGGATTGTATGATGGGGAAAGAGAGAGTTTGCAGGAATTGGATTGTATGATGGGAAAGAGAGAGTTTGTGGGAATTGGATTGTGTGATGGGGGAAGAGTGAGATTGTGGGTATTGGATTGTATGATGGGAAAGAGAGAGTTTGTGGGAATTGGATTGTATGATGGGGAAGTGTGCGCTTGTGGGAACTGGATTGTATGATGGGGAAAGACAGAGTTTGTGGAAACTGAATTGTACTATTGGGGAAGAGCGAGTTTGTGGGAATTGGATTGTACCATGGGGAAGAGTGCGTTTGTGGGAACTGGATTGCATGATGGGGGAAAAGAGAGTTTGTGGGAACCGGATTGTATGATGGGGAACTGAGAATTTCTGGGAATTGGATTGTATGATGTGGAAGAGAGAGATTGTGGGAATTGGATTGTATTATGGGGAAGAGAGAGTTTGTGGGAATTGGATTGTATGATAAGGAAGAGAGAGATGTGGGATTTGGATTGTATGATGGGGAAAGAAAGAGTTTGTGGGAACTGGATTGCACAATACGGGAAGAGCGAGTTTGTGGGAATTGGATTGTATGATTTGGAAGAGAGAGATTGTGGGAATTAAATTGTATGATGGGGAAAGAAAGAGTTTGTGGGAACTGGATTGCACAATAGGGGAAGAGCGAGTTTGTGGGAATTGGATTGTATGATTTGGAAGAGAGAGATTGTGGGAATTAAATTGTATGATGGCGAAGTGTGAGCTTGTGGGAACTGGATTGCATGATGGGGAACAGAGAGTTTGTGGGTATTGGATTGCATGATGGGGAAGAGAGAGTTTCTGGGAATTCAATTTAATTTTGGGGGAACAGAGAGCTTGTGGGAACCGGGTTGTATGATGGGGAACAGAGAATTTGTGGAAATTGTATTGCATGATGGGGGAAGAGAGTGTTTGTGGGAACTGGATTGTATGATGGGGGAAGAGAGAGTTTGTGGGCATTGGATTGTATGATGGGGAACAGAGAGTTTGTGGGAATTAGATTGTATGATGGGGAAGAGTGAGTTTGTGGGAATTGAATTATATGTTGGGGGAACAGAGAGCTTGTGGGACATGGATTGTACGATGTAGAACAAAGAGTTTGTGGGAATTGGATTGTGTAATGGGGAAAAACAGAGTTTGTGTGAACTGGATTGTATAATAGGGGAAGAGCGAGTTTGTGGGCATTGGATTGTATAATGGGGAATGATAGAGTGTGTGGGAATTGGATTGTATGATGTGAAAAGAGAGCTTATTGGAAATGAATTGCATGATGGAGAACGAGAGATTTTGTGGGGATTGGATTGTATGATGGGGAAAGAGAGAGTTTGTAGGAATTGGATTGTATGATGGGAAAGAGAGCGTTTGTGGGAATTGGATTGTGTGATGGGGAAGAGTGAGATTGTGGGTATTGGATTGTATGATGGGAAAGAGAGAGTTTGTGGGAATTGGATTGTATGATGGGGAAGAGAGCGCTTGTGGGAACTGGATTGTATGATGTGGAAAGACAGAGTTTGTGAAAACTGAATTGTACTATTGGGGAAGAGCGAGTTTGTGGAAATTGGATTGTATGATGGGGAAGAGTGCGTTTGTGGGAACTGGATTGTATGATGGGGGAAAAGAGAGTTTGTGGGCATTGGATTGTATGATGGGAACAGAGAGTTTGTGGGAATTAGATTGTATGATGGGGAAAGACAGAGTTTCTGGGAATTGGATTGCATAATAGGGGAAGAGCGAGTTTGTGGGAATTGGATTGTATGATGGGGAAGAGAGAGTTTGTGGGAATTGAATTGTATGATGGGGGAAGAGTGAGCTTGCGGGAACTGGGTTGCATGATGGGGAACAGAGGTTTGTGGGAATTGGGTTGCATAATGGGGAAAGAGAGAGTTTGTGGGAATTGGATTGCATCTTGGGGGAACAGAGAGCTTGTGGGAACCGGATTGTATGATGGGGAACTGAGAATTTCTGGGAATTGGATTGTATGATGTGGAAGAGAGAGATTGTGGGAATTGTATTGCATGATGGGGGAAGAGTGTGTTTGTGGGAATTGGATTGTATCATGGGGAAGAGTTAGTTTGTGGGAATTGGATTGTATTATGGGGAAGAGAGAGTTTGTGGGAATTGGATTGTATGATGGGGAAGATAGAGATGTGGGAATTGGATTGCATGATGGGGAAGAGAGAGTTTCTGGGAATTCAATTTAATTTTGGGGGAACAGAGAGCTTGTGGGAACCGGGTTGTATGATGGGGAACAGAGAATTTGTGGAAATTGTATTGCATGATGGGGGAAGAGAGTGTTTGTGGGAACTGGATTGTATGATGGGGGAAGAGAGAGTTTGTGGGCATTGGATTGTATGATGGGGAACAGAGAGTTTGTGGGAATTAGATTGTATGATGGGGAAGAGTGAGTTTGTGGGAATTGGATTATATGTTGGGGGAACAGAGAGCTTGTGGGACATGGATTGTACGATGGGGAACGAAGAGTTTGTGGGAATTGGATTGTGTAATGGGGAAAAACAGAGTTTGCGTCAACTGGATTGTATAATAGGGGAAGAGCGAGTTTGCATGATGGGGAACAGAGAATTTCTGGGAATTGGAATGTATGATGGGGAAGAGAGAGATTGTGGGAATTGGATTGTATGATGGGGAAGAGATAGTTTGTGCGATTTAGATTGTATTATGGGAAAGAGAGAGTTTGTGGGAATTGGATTGTATGATGGGGAAGAGATAGTTTGTGGGAATTGGATTGCATTATGAGGAAGAAAGAGTTTGTGGGAATTGGATTGTATGATGGGGAAAGAAAGAGTCTGGGAACTGGATTGCACAATAGGGGAAGAGCGAGTTTGTGGGAATTGGATTGTATGATTTGGAAGAGAGAAATTGTGGGAATTGTATTGCATGATGGGGGAAGAGAGTGTTTGTGGGAATTGGATTGTATGATGGGGAAGGGAGAGATGTGGGAATTGAATTGTATGATGGGGAATGAATGAGTTTGTGGGAACTGGATTGCACAATAGGGGAAGAAGAAGTTTTGTGGAATTGGATTGTATGATTTGGAAGAGAGAGATTGTGGGAATTAAATTGTATGATGGGGGAAGAGTGATCTTGTGGGAACTGGATTGCATGATGGGGAACAGAGAGTTTGTGGGGAATTGGATTGCATGATGGGGAAGAGAGAGTTTGTGGGAATTGAATTTAATTTTGGGGGAACAGAGAGCTTGTGGGAACCGGGTTGTATGATGGGGAACAGAGAATTTGTGGGAATTGTATTGCATGATGGGTGAAGAGTGTGTTTGTGGGAATTGGATTGTATGATGGGGAAGAGATAGTTTGTGCGAATTGGATTGTATTATGGGAAAGAGAGAGTTTGTGGGAATTGGATTGTATGATGGGGAAAGCGAGAGATTGTGGGAATTGGATTTTATGATAGGAAAAGAGAGAGTTTGTGGGAATTAAATTATATGATGGGGAAGAGAGAGTTTGTGGATATTCGATTGTATAATGGGAAAGAGTGAGTTTGTGGAAATTGGATTGTATGATCGGGAAGAGAGAGAGTATGTGGGAATTGGATTGTATGATGGGAACGGAGAGAGTTCGTGGGAATTGGATTGTATGATCGGGAACGGAGAGAGTTTGTGGGAATTGGATTGTATAATGGGGAATGATAGAGTATGTGGGAATTGGATTGTATGATGTGGAAAAGAGAGCTTATGGGAAATGAATTGCATGATGGGGAACGAGAAATTTTGTGGGGATTGGATTGTATGATGGGGAAGAGTGAGTTTGTGGGAATTGGATTATATGTTGGGGGAACAGAGAGCTTGTGGGACATGGATTGTACGATGGGGAACGAAGAGTTTGTGGGAATTGGATTGTGTAATGGGGAAAAACAGAGTTTGCGTGAACTGGATTGTATAATAGGGGAAGAGCGAGTTTGTGGGTATTGGATTGTATGATGGGGAAGAGAGAGATCTGGGAATTTGGATTGTATGTTGGGGAAAGACAGAGTTTGTGGAAACTGAATTGTTCTATTGGGGAAGTGCGAGTTTGTGGGAATTGGATTGTATGATTGGGAAGAGAGCGTTTGTGGGAACTGGATTGTATGATAGTGGAAGAGTGAGCTTGCTGGAACTGGATTGCATGATGGGGAACAGAGAATTTCTGGGAATTGGATTGTATGATGGGGAAGAGAGAGATTGTGGGAATTGGATTGTATGATGGGGAAGAGATAGTTTGTGCGATTTAGATTGTATTATGGGAAAGAGAGAGTTTGTGGGAATTGGATTGTATGATGGGAAGAGAGAGTTTGTGGGAATTGGATTGTGTGATGGGGGAAGAGTGAGATTGTGGGTATTGGATTGTATGATGGGAAAGAGAGAGTTTGTGGGAATTGGATTGTATGATGGGGAAGAGAGCGCTTGTGGGAACTGGATTGTATGATGTGGAAAGACAGAGTTTGTGGAAACTGAATTGTACTATTGGGGAAGAGCGAGTTTGTGGGAATTGGATTGTATGATGGGGAAGAGTGCGTTTGTGGGAACTGGATTGTATGATGGGGGAAAAGAGAGTTTGTGGGCATTGGATTGTATGATGGGAACAGAGAGTTTGTGGGAATTAGATTGTATGATGGGGAAAGACAGAGTTTCTGGGAATTGGATTGCATAATAGGGGAAGAGCGAGTTTGTGTGAATTGGATTGTATGATGGGGAAGAGGGAGTTTGTGGGAATTGAATTGTATGATGGGGGAAGAGTGAGCTTGCGGGAACTGGGTTGCATGATGGGGAACAGAGGGTTTGTGGGAATTGGGTTGCATAATGGGGAAAGAGAGAGTTTGTGGGAATTGGATTGCATCTTGGGGGAACAGAGAGCTTGTGGGAACCGGATTAAATGATGGGGAACTGAGAATTTCTGGGAATTGGATTGTATGATGTGGAAGAGAGAGATTGTGGGAATTGAATTGCATGATGGGGGAAGAGAGTGTTTGTGGGAATTGGATTGTATGATTTGGAAGAGAGAGATTGTGGGAATTAACTTGTATGATGGGGGAAGAGTGAGCTTGTGGGAACTGGATTGCATGATGGGGAACAGAGAGTTTGTGGGTATTGGATTGCATGAAGGGGATAAGAGTGTTTGTGGAATTGGGTTGCATGATGGGGAAAGAGAGAGTTTGTGGAATTGGATTGCATCTTGGGAGAACAGAGAGCTTGTGGGAACCGGATTGTATGATGGGGAACTGAGAATTTCTGGGAATTGGATTGTATGATGTGGAAGAGAGAGATTGTGGGAATTGTATTGCATGATGGGGGAAGAGAGTGTTTGTGGGAATTGGATTGTATCATGGGGAAGAGATAGTTTGTGGGAATTGGATTGTATTACCGGGAAGAGAGAGTTTGTGGAATTGGATTGTATGATTTGGAAGAGATAGATTGTGGGAATTAAATTGTATGATGGGGAAGGGTGAGCTTGTGGGAACTGGATTGCATGATGGGGAACAGAGAGCTTGTGGGTATTGGATTGCATGATGGGGAAGAGAGAGTTTCTGGGAATTCAATTTAATTTTGGGGGAACAGAGAGCTTGTGGGAACCGGGTTGTATGATGGGGAACAGAGAATTTGTGGAAATTGTATTGCATGATGGGGGAAGAGAGTGTTTGTGGGAACTGGATTGTATGATGGGGGAAGAGAGAGTTTGTGGGCATTGGATTGTATGATGGGGAACAGAGAGTTTGTGGGAATTAGACTGTATGATGGGGAAGAGTGAGTTTGTGGGAATTGGATTATATGTTGGGGGAACAGAGAGCTTGTGGGACATGGATTGTACGATGGGGAACGAAGAGTTTGTGGGAATTGGATTGTGTAATGGGGAAAAACAGAGTTTGTGTGAACTGGATTGTATAATAGGGGAAGAGCGAGTTTGTGGGTATTGGATTGTATGATGGGGAAGAGAGAGATCTGGGAATTGGATTGTATGTTGGGGAAAGACAGAGTTTGTGGAAACTGAATTGTTCTATTCGGGAAGTGCGAGTTTGTGGGAATTGGATTGTATGATTGGGAAGAGAGCGTTTGTGGGAACTGGATTGTATGATAGTGGAAGAGTGAGCTTGCTGGAACTGGATTGCATGATGGGGAACAGAGAATTTCTGGGAATTGGAATGTATGATGGGGAAGAGAGAGATTGTGGGAATTGGATTGTATGATGGGGAAGAGATAGTTTGTGCGATTTAGATTGTATTATGGGAAAGAGAGAGTTTGTGGGAATTGGATTGTATGATGGGGAAGAGATAGTTTGTGGGAATTGGATTGCATTATGAGGAAGAAAGAGTTTGTGGGAATTGGATTGTATGATGGGGAAAGAAAGAGTGTGGGAACTGGATTGCACAATAGGGAAGAGCGAGTTTGTGGGAATTGGATTGTATGATTTTGGAAGAGAGAAATTGTGGAATTGAATTGTATGATGGGGGAAGAGTGAGCTTGTGGGGACTGGATTGCATGATGGGGAACAGAGAGTTTGTTGGAATTGGATTGCATGATGGGGAAGACAGTGTTTGTGTAAATAGAATTTAATTTTGGGGGAACAGAGAGCTTGTGGGAACCGGATTGTATGATGGGGAACAGAGAATTTCTGGGAATTGGATTGTATGATGTGGAAGAGAGAGTTTGTGGGAATTGTATTGCATGATGGGGGAAGAGAGTGTTTGTGGGAATTGGATTGTATGATGGGGAAGAGAGAGATGTGGGAATTGAATTGTATGATGGGGAATGAATGAGTTTGTGGGAACTGGATTGCACAATAGGGGAAGAAGAAGTTTGTGGGAATTGGATTGTATGATTTGGAAGAGAGAGATTGTGGGAATTAAATTGTATGATGGGGGAAGAGTGATCTTGTGGGAACTGGATTGCATGATGGGGAACAGAGAGTTTGTGGGAATTGGATTGCATGATGGGGAAGAGAGAGTTTGTGGGAATTGAATTTAATTTTGGGGGAACAGAGAGCTTGTGGGAACCGGGTTGTATGATGGGGAACAGAGAATTTGTGGGAATTGTATTGCATGATGGGTGAAGAGTGTGTTTGTGGGAATTGGATTGTATGATGGGGAAGAGATAGTTTGTGCGAATTGGATTGTATTATGGAAAGAGAGAGTTTGTGGGAATTGGATTGTATGATGGGGAAAGCGAGAGATTGTGGGAATTGGATTTTATGATAGGAAAAGAGAGAGTTTGTGGGAATTCGATTGTATAATGGGAAAGAGTGAGTTTGTGGAAATTGGATTGTATGATCGGGAAGAGAGAGAGTATGTGGGAATTGGATTATATGATGGGAACGGAGAGAGTTCGTGGGAATTGGATTGTATGATCGGGAACGGAGAGAGTTTGTGGGAATTGGATTGTATAATGGGGAATGATAGAGTATGTGGGAATTGGATTGTATGATGTGGAAAAGAGAGCTTATGGGAAATGAATTGCATGATGGGGAACGAGAGATTTTGTGGGGATTGGATTGTATGATGGGGAAAGAGTGAGTTTGCAGGAATTGGATTGTATGATGGGAAAGAGAGAGTTTGTGGGAATTGGATTGTGTGATGGGGGAAGAGTGAGATTGTGGGTATTGGATTGTATGATGGGAAAGAGAGAATTTGTGGGGAATTGGTTTGTATGATGGGGAAGAGTGCGCTTGTGGGAACTGGATTGTATGATGGGGAAAGACAGAGTTTGTGGAAACTGAATTGTACTATTGGGGAAGTGCGAGTTTGTGGGAATTGGATTGTATGATGGGGAAGAGTGCGTTTGTGGGAACTGGATTGTATGATGGGGGAAAACAGAGTTTGTGGGCATTGGATTGTATGATGGGGAACAGAGAGTTTGTGGGAATTAGATTGTATGATGGGGAACGACAGAGTTTCTGGGATTTGGATTGCTTAATAGGGGACGAGCGAGTTTGTGGGAATTGGATTGTATGATGGGGAAGAGAGTGTTTGTGGGAATTGAATTGTATGATGGGGGAAGAGTGAGCTTGGGGGAACTGGGTTGCATGATGGGGAAGAGATAGTTTGTGGAATTGGATTGTATTATGGGGAAGAGAGAGTTTGTGGGAATTGGATTGTATGATGTGGAAGAGTGAGATTGTGGGAATTGTATTGCATGATGGGGGAAGAGAGTGTTTGTGGGAATTGGATTGTATCATGGGGAAGAGATAGTTTGTGGGAATTGGATTGTATTATGGGGAAGAGAGAGTTTGTGGGAATTTGATTGTATGCTGGGGAAGAGAGAGATGTGGGAATTGGATTGTATGATGGGGAAAGAAAGAGTTTGTGGGAACTGGATTGCACAATAGGGGAAGAGCGAGTTTCTGGGTATTGGATTGCATGATGGGGAAGGGAGAGTTTGTGGGAATTGAATTGTATGTTGGGGAAAGAGTGAGCTTGTGGGTACTGGATTGCATGATGGAGAACAGAGAGTTTGTGGGAATTGGATTGCATTTTGGGGGAACAGAGAGCTTGTTGGAACCGGATTGTATGATGGGGAACAGAGAATTTGTGGGAATTGGATTGTATGATGGGGGACGAGAGAGTCTGTGGGAATTGGATTGTATGATGGGGAAGAGAGAGTTTATGGGAATTGGATTGTACGATGAGGGAGAGAGAGTTTGTGGGAATTGGATTGTATAATGGGGAAGAGAGAGATGTGGGAATTGGATTGTATGATGGGGAAAGAGAGAGATGTGGGAATTGGATTGTATGATGGGGAAAGAGAGAGTTTGTTGGAAATGGATTGTATGATGGGGAAAGCGAGAGATTGTGGGAATTGGATTTTATGATAGGAAAAGAGAGAGTTTGTGGGAATTAAATTATATGATGGGGAAAAGAGAGTTTGTGGGAATTCGATTGTATAATGGGAAAGAGTGAGTTTGTGGGAATTGGATTGTATGATCGGGAACGAGAGAGTTTGTGGGAATTGGATTGTATAATGGGGAATGATAGAGTGTGCGGGAATTGGATTGTATGATGTGGAAAAGAGAGCTTATTGGAAATGAATTGCATGATGGAGAACCAGAGATTTTGTGGGGATTGGATTGTATGATGGGGAAAGAGAGAGTTTGTGGGAATTGGATTGTGTGATGGGGGAAGAGTGAGATTGTGGGTATTGGATTATATGATGGGAAAGCGAGAGTTTGTGGGAACTGGATTGTATGATGGGGAAAGACAGAGTTTGTGGAAACTGAATTTTACTATTGGGGAAGAGCGAGTTTGTGGGAATTGGATTGTATCATGGGGAAGAGTGCGTTTGTGGGAACTGGATTGCATGATGGGGGAAAAGAGAGTTTGTGGGAACCGGATTGTATGATGGGGAACTGAGAATTTCTGGGAATTGGATTGTATGATGTGGAAGAGAGAGATTGTGGGAATTGGATTGTATTATGGGGAAGAGAGAGTTTGTGGGAATTGGATTGTATGATGGGGAAGAGAGAGATGTGGGAATTGGATTGTATGATGGGGAAAAGAGAGCTTATGGGAAATGAATTGCATGATGGGGAACGAGAGATTTTGTGGGGATTGGATTGTATGATGGGGAAAGAGAGATTTTGCAGGAATTGGATTGTATGATGGGAAAGAGAGAGTTTGTGGGAATTGGATTGTGTGATGGGGGAAGAGTGAGATTGTGGGTATTGGATTGTATGATGGGAAAGAGAGAGTTTGTGGGAACTGGATTGTATGATGGGGAAAGACAGAGTTTGTGGAAACTGAATTGTACTATTGGGGAAGTGCGAGTTTGTGGGAATTGAATTGTATGTTGGGGAAGAGTGCGTTTGTGGGAACTGGATTGTATGATGGGGGAAAAGAGAGTTTGTGGGCATTGGATTGTATGATGGGGAACAGAGAGTTTGTGGGAATTAGATTGTATGATGGGGAAAGACAGAGTTTCTGGGAATTGGATTGCTTAATAGGGGACGAGCGAGTTTGTGGGAATTGGATTGTATGATGGGGAAGAGAGTGTTTGTGGGAATTGAATTGTATGATGGGGGAAGAGTGAGCTTGTGGGAACTGGGTTGCATGATGGGGAAGAGATAGTTTGTGGGAATTGGATTGTATTATGGGGAAGAGAGAGTTTGTGGGAATTGGATTGTATGATGTGGAAGAGTGAGATTGTGGGAATTGTATTGCATGATGGGGGAAGAGAGTGTTTGTGGGAATTGGATTGTATCATGGGGAAGAGATAGTTTGTGGGAATTGGATTGTATTATGGGGAAGAGAGAGTTTGTGGGAATTGGATTGTATGATGGGGAAGAGAGAGATGTGGGAATTGGATTGTATGATGGGTAAAGAAAGAGTTTGTGGGAACTGGATTGCACAATAGGGGAAGAGCGAGTTTGTGGGAATTGGACTGTATGATTTGGAAGAGAGAGATTGTGGGAATTGTATTGCATGATGGGGGAAGAGAGTGTTTGTGGGAATTGGATTGTATCATGGGGAAGAGATAGTTTGTGGGAATTGGATTGTATTATGGGGAAGAGAGAGTTTGTGGGAATTTGATTGTATGCTGGGGAAGAGAGAGATGTGGGAATTGGATTGTATGATGGGGAAAGAAAGAGTTTGTGGGAACTGGATTGCACAATAGGGGAAGAGCGAGTTTCTGGGTATTGGATTGCATGATGGGGAAGGGAGAGTTTGTGGGAATTGAATTGTATGTTGGGGAAAGAGTGAGCTTGTGGGTACTGGATTGCATGATGGAGAACAGAGAGTTTGTGGGAATTGGATTGCATTTTGGGGGAACAGAGAGCTTGTTGGAACCGGATTGTATGATGGGGAACAGAGAATTTGTGGGAATTGGATTGTATGATGGGGGACGAGAGAGTCTGTGGGAATTGGATTGTATGATGGGGAAGAGAGAGTTTATGGGAATTGGATTGTACGATGAGGAAGAGAGAGTTTGTGGGAATTGGATTGTATAATGGGGAAGAGAGAGATGTGGGAATTGGATTGTATGATGGGGAAAGAGAGAGATGTGGGAATTGGATTGTATGATGGGGAAAGAGAGAGTTTGTTGGAAATGGATTGTATGATGGGGAAAGCGAGAGATTGTGGGAATTGGATTTTATGATAGGAAAAGAGAGAGTTTGTGGGAATTAAATTATATGATGGGGAAAAGAGAGTTTGTGGGAATTCGATTGTATAATGGGAAAGAGTGAGTTTGTGGGAATTGGATTGTATGATCGGGAACGAGAGAGTTTGTGGGAATTGGATTGTATAATGGGGAATGATAGAGTGTGCGGGAATTGGATTGTATGATGTGGAAAAGAGAGCTTATTGGAAATGAATTGCATGATGGAGAACCAGAGATTTTGTGGGGATTGGATTGTATGATGGGGAAAGAGAGAGTTTGCAGGAATTGGATTGTATGATGGGAAAGAGAGAGTTTGTGGGAATTGGATTGTGTGATGGGGGAAGAGTGAGATTGTGGGTATTGGATTATATGATGGGAAAGCGAGAGTTTGTGGGAACTGGATTGTATGATGGGGAAAGACAGAGTTTGTGGAAACTGAATTGTACTATTGGGGAAGAGCGAGTTTGTGGGAATTGGATTGTATCATGGGGAAGAGTGCGTTTGTGGGAACTGGATTGCATGATGGGGGAAAAGAGAGTTTGTGGGAACCGGATTGTATGATGGGGAACTGAGAATTTCTGGGAATTGGATTGTATGATGTGGAAGAGAGAGATTGTGGGAATTGGATTGTATTATGGGGAAGAGAGAGTTTGTGGGAATTGGATTGTATGATGGGGAAGAGAGAGATGTGGGAATTGGATTGTATGATGGGGAAAAGAGAGCTTATGGGAAATAAATTGCATGATGGGGAACGAGAGATTTTGTGGGGATTGGATTGTATGATGGGGAAAGAGAGATTTTGCAGGAATTGGATTGTATGATGGGAAAGAGAGAGTTTGTGGGAATTGGATTGTGTGATGGGGGAAGAGTGAGATTGTGGGTATTGGATTGTATGATGGGAAAGAGAGAGTTTGTGGGAACTGGATTGTATGATGGGGAAAGACAGAGTTTGTGGAAACTGAATTGTACTATTGGGGAAGTGCGAGTTTGTGGGAATTGAATTGTATGTTGGGGAAGAGTGCGTTTGTGGGAACTGGATTGTATGATGAGGGAAAAGAGAGTTTGTGGGCATTGGATTGTATGATGGGGAACAGAGAGTTTGTGGGAATTAGATTGTATGATGGGGAAAGACAGAGTTTCTGGGAATTGGATTGCTTAATAGGGGACGAGCGAGTTTGTGGGAATTGGATTGTATGATGGGGAAGAGAGTGTTTGTGGGAATTGAATTGTATGATGGGGGAAGAGTGAGCTTGTGGGAACTGGGTTGCATGATGGGGAAGAGATAGTTTGTGGGAATTGGATTGTATTATGGGGAAGAGAGAGTTTGTGGGAATTGGATTGTATGATGTGGAAGAGTGAGATTGTGGGAATTGTATTGCATGATGGGGGAAGAGAGTGTTTGTGGGAATTGGATTGTATCATGGGGAAGAGATAGTTTGTGGGAATTGGATTGTATTATGGGGAAGAGAGAGTTTGTGGGAATTGGATTGTATGATGGGGAAGAGAGAGATGTGGGAATTGGATTGTATGATGGGTAAAGAAAGAGTTTGTGGGAACTGGATTGCACAATAGGGGAAGAGCGAGTTTGTGGGAATTGGACTTTATGATTTGGAAGAGAGAGATTGTGGGAATTAAATTGTATGATCGGGGAAGAGTGAGCTTGTGGGAACTGGATTGCATGATGGGGAACAGAGAGTTTGTGGGAATTGGATTGCATGATGGGGAAGAGAGAGTTTGTGGGAAGTGAATTTAATTTTGGGGGAACAGAGAGCTTGTGGGAACCGGGTTGTATGATGGGGAACAGAGAATTTGTGGGAATTGTATTGCATGATGGTAGAAGAGAGTGTTTGTGGGAATTGGATTGTATGATGGGGAAGAGATAGTTTGTGCGAAATGGATTGTATTATGGGAAAGAGAGAGTTTGTGGGAATTAAATTATATGATGGGGAAAAGAGAGTTTGTGGGAATTCGATTGTATAATGGGAAAGAGTGAGTTTGTGGGAATTGGATTGTATGATCGGGAACGAGAGAGTTTGTGGGAATTGGATTGTATGATGTGGAAAAGAGAGCTTATTGGAAATGAATTGCATGATGGAGAAGCAGAGATTTTGTGGGGATTGGATTGTATGATGGGGAAAGAGAGAGTTTGCAGGAATTGGATTGTATGATGGGAAAGAGAGAGTTTGTGGGAATTGGATTGTGTGATGGGGGAAGAGTGAGATTGTGGGTATTGGATTGTATGATGGGAAAGAGATAGTTTGTGGGAATTGGATTGTATGATGGGGAAGTGTGCGCTTGTGGGAACTGGATTGTATGATGGGGAAAGACAGAGTTTGTGGAAACTGAATTGTACTATTGGGGAAGAGCGAGTTTGTGGGAATTGGATTGTATCATGGGGAAGAGTGCGTTTGTGGGAACTGGATTGCATGATGGGGGAAAAGAGAGTTTGTGGGAACCGGATTGTATGATGGGGAACTGAGAATTTCTGGGAATTGGATTGTATGATGTGGAAGAGAGAGATTGTGGGAATTGGATTGTATTATGGGGAAGAGAGAGTTTGTGGGAATTGGATTGTATGATAAGGAAGAGAGAGATGTGGGAATTGGATTGTATGATGGGGAAAGAAAGAGTTTGTGGGAACTGGATTGCACAATAGGGGAAGAGCGAGTTTGTGGGAATTGGATTGTATGATTTGGAAGAGAGAGATTGTGGGAATTAAATTGTATGATGGGGAAAGAAAGAGTTTGTGGGAACTGGATTGCACAATAGGGGAAGATCGAGTTTGTGGGAATTGGATTGTATGATTTGGAAGAGAGAGATTGTGGGAATTAAATTGTATGATGGGCGAAGTGTGAGCTTGTGGGAACTGGATTGCATGATGGGGAACAGAGAGTTTGTGGGTATTGGATTGCATGATGGGGAAGAGAGAGTTTCTGGGAATTCAATTTAATTTTGGGGGAACAGAGATCTTGTGGGAACCGGGTTGTATGATGGGGAACAGAGAATTTGTGGAAATTGTATTGCATGATGGGGGAAGAGAGTGTTTGTGGGAACTGGATTGTATGATGGGGGAAGAGAGAGTTTGTGGGCATTGGATTGTATGATGGGGAACAGAGAGTTTGTGGGAATTAGATTGTATGATGGGGAAGAGTGAGTTTGTGGGAATTGAATTATATGTTGGGGCAACAGAGAGCTTGTGGGACATGGATTGTACGATGTAGAACGAAGAGTTTGTGGGAATTGGATTGTGTAATGGGGAAAAACAGAGTTTGTGTGAACTGGATTGTATAATAGGGGAAGAGCGAGTTTGTGGGCATTGGATTGTATAATGGGGAATGATAGAGTGTGTGGGAATTGGATTGTATGATGTGCAAAAGAGAGCTTATTGGAAATGAATTGCATGATGGAGAACGAGAGATTTTGTGGGGATTGGATTGTATGATGGGGAAAGAGAGAGTTTGTAGGAATTGGATTGTATGATGGGAAAGAGAGAGTTTGTGGGAATTGGATTGTGTGATGGGGGAAGAGTGAGATTGTGGGTATTGGATTGTATGATGGGAAAGAGAGAGTTTGTGGGAATTGGATTGTATGATGGGGAAGAGAGCGCTTGTGGGAACTGGATTGTATGATGTGGAAAGACAGAGTTTGTGGAAACTGAATTGTACTATTGGGGAAGAGCGAGTTTGTGGGAATTGGATTGTATGATGGGGAAGAGTGCGTTTGTGGGAACTGGATTGTATGATGGGGGAAAAGAGAGTTTGTGGGCATTGGATTGTATGATAGGAACAGAGAGTTTGTGGGAATTAGATTGTATGATGGGGAAAGACAGAGTTTCTGGGAATTGGATTGCATAATGGGGGAAGAGCGAGTTTGTGGGAATTGGATTGTATGATGGGGAAGAGAGAGTTTGTGGGAATTGAATTGTATGATGGGGGAAGAGTGAGCTTGCGGGAACTGGGTTGCATGATGGGGAACAGAGGGTTTGTGGGAATTGGGTTGCATAATGGGGAAAGAGAGAGTTTGTGGGAATTGGATTGCATCTTGGGGGAACAGAGAGCTTGTGGGAACCGGATTGTATGATGGGGAACTGAGAATTTCTGGGAATTGGATTGTATGATGTGGAAGAGAGAGATTGTGGGAATTGTATTGCATGATGGGGGAAGAGTGTGTTTGTGGGAATTGGATTGTATCATGGGGAAGAGTTAGTTTGTGGGAATTGGATTGTATTATGGGGAAGAGAGAGTTTGTGGGAATTGGATTGTATGATGGGGAAGAGAGAGATGTGGGAATTGGATTGCATGATGGGGGAGAGAGAGTTTCTGGGAATTCAATTTAATTTTGGGGGAACAGAGAGCTTGTGGGAACAGGGTTGTATGATGGGGAACAGAGAATTTGTGGAAATTGTATTGCATGATGGGGGAAGAGAGTGTTTGTGGGAACTGGATTGTATGATGGGGGAAGAGAGTGTTTGTGGGCATTGGATTGTATGATGGGGAACAGAGAGTTTGTGGGAATTAGATTGTATGATGGGGAAGAGTGAGTTTGTGGGAATTGGATTGTATGATCGGGAACGGAGAGAGTTTGTGGGAATTGGATTGTATAATGGGGAATGATAGAGTATGTGGGAATTGGATTGTATGATGTGGAAAAGAGAGCTTATGGGAAATGAATTGCATGATGGGGAACGAGAAATTTTGTGGGGATTGGATTGTATGATGGGGAAGAGTGAGTTTGTGGGAATTGGATTATATGTTGGGGGAACAGAGAGCTTGTGGGACATGGATTGTACGATGGGGAACGAAGAGTTTGTGGGAATTGGATTGTGTAATGGGGAAAAACAGAGTTTGCGTGAACTGGATTGTATAATAGGGGAAGAGCGAGTTTGTGGGTATTGGATTGTATGATGGGGAAGAGAGAGATCTGGGAATTGGATTGTATGTTGGGGAAAGACAGAGTTTGTGGAAACTGAATTGTTCTATTGGGGAAGTGCGAGTTTGTGGGAATTGGATTGTATGATTGGGAAGAGAGCGTTTGTGGGAACTGGATTGTATGATAGTGGAAGAGTGAGCTTGCTGGAACTGGATTGCATGATGGGGAACAGAGAATTTCTGGGAATTGGATTGTATGATGGGGAAGAGAGAGATTGTGGGAATTGGATTGTATGATGGGGAAGAGATAGTTTGTGCGATTTAGATTGTATTATGGGAAAGAGAGAGTTTGTGGGAATTGGATTGTATGATGGGGAAGAGAGAGTTTGTGGGAATTGGATTGTGTGATGGGGGAAGAGTGAGATTGTGGGTATTGGATTGTATGATGGGAAAGAGAGAGTTTGTGGGAATTGGATTGTATGATGGGGAAGAGAGCGCTTGTGGGAACTGGATTGTATGATGTGGAAAGACAGAGTTTGTGGAAACTGAATTGTACTATTGGGGAAGAGCGAGTTTGTGGGAATTGGATTGTATGATGGGGAAGAGTGCGTTTGTGGGAACTGGATTGTATGATGGGGGAAAAGAGAGTTTGTGGGCATTGGATTGTATGATGGGAACAGAGAGTTTGTGGGAATTAGATTGTATGATGGGGAAAGACAGAGTTTCTGGGAATTGGATTGCATAATAGGGGAAGAGCGAGTTTGTGTGAATTGGATTGTATGATGGGGAAGAGGGAGTTTGTGGGAATTGAATTGTATGATGGGGGAAGAGTGAGCTTGCGGGAACTGGGTTGCATGATGGGGAACAGAGGGTTTGTGGGAATTGGGTTGCATAATGGGGAAAGAGAGAGTTTGTGGGAATTGGATTGCATCTTGGGGGAACAGAGAGCTTGTGGGAACCGGATTAAATGATGGGGAACTGAGAATTTCTGGGAATTGGATTGTATGATGTGGAAGAGAGAGATTGTGGGAATTGAATTGCATGATGGCGGAAGAGAGTGTTTGTGGGAATTGGATTGTATGATTTGGAAGAGAGAGATTGTGGGAATTAACTTGTATGATGGGGGAAGAGTGAGCTTGTGGGAACTGGATTGCATGATGGGGAACAGAGAGTTTGTGGGTATTGGATTGCATGAAGGGGATAAGAGTGTTTGTGGGAATTGGGTTGCATGATGGGGAAAGAGAGAGTTTGTGGGAATTGGATTGCATCTTGGGAGAACAGAGAGCTTGTGGGAACCGGATTGTATGATGGGGAACTGAGAATTTCTGGGAATTGGATTGTATGATGTGGAAGAGAGAGATTGTGGGAATTGTATTGCATGATGGGGGAAGAGAGTGTTTGTGGGAATTGGATTGTATCATGGGGAAGAGATAGTTTGTGGGAATTGGATTGTATTACCGGGAAGAGAGAGTTTGTGGGAATTGGATTGTATGATTTGGAAGAGATAGATTGTGGGAATTAAATTGTATGATGGGGGAAGGGTGAGCTTGTGGGAACTGGATTGCATGATGGGGAACAGAGAGCTTGTGGGTATTGGATTGCATGATGGGGAAGAGAGAGTTTCTGGGAATTCAATTTAATTTTGGGGGAACAGAGAGCTTGTGGGAACCGGGTTGTATGATGGGGAACAGAGAATTTGTGGAAATTGTATTGCATGATGGGGGAAGAGAGTGTTTGTGGGAACTGGATTGTATGATGGGGGAAGAGAGAGTTTGTGGGCATTGGATTGTATGATGGGGAACAGAGAGTTTGTGGGAATTAGACTGTATGATGGGGAAGAGTGAGTTTGTGGGAATTGGATTATATGTTGGGGGAACAGAGAGCTTGTGGGACATGGATTGTACGATGGGGAACGAAGAGTTTGTGGGAATTGGATTGTGTAATGGGGAAAAACAGAGTTTGTGTGAACTGGATTGTATAATAGGGGAAGAGCGAGTTTGTGGGTATTGGATTGTATGATGGGGAAGAGAGAGATCTGGGAATTGGATTGTATGTTGGGGAAAGACAGAGTTTGTGGAAACTGAATTGTTCTATTCGGGAAGTGCGAGTTTGTGGGAATTGGATTGTATGATTGGGAAGAGAGCGTTTGTGGGAACTGGATTGTATGATAGTGGAAGAGTGAGCTTGCTGGAACTGGATTGCATGATGGGGAACAGAGAATTTCTGGGAATTGGAATGTATGATGGGGAAGAGAGAGATTGTGGGAATTGGATTGTATGATGGGGAAGAGATAGTTTGTGCGATTTAGATTGTATTATGGGAAAGAGAGAGTTTGTGGGAATTGGATTGTATGATGGGGAAGAGATAGTTTGTGGGAATTGGATTGTATTATGAGGAAGAAAGAGTTTGTGGGAATTGGATTGTATGATGGGGAAAGAAAGAGTGTGGGAACTGGATTGCACAATAGGGGAAGAGCGAGTTTGTGGGAATTGGATTGTATGATTTGGAAGAGAGAAATTGTGGGAATTGAATTGTATGATGGGGGAAGTGTGAGCTTGTGGGGACTGGATTGCATGATGGGGAACAGAGAGTTTGTTGGAATTGGATTGCATGATGGGGAAGACAGTGTTTGTGTAAATAGAATTTAATTTTGGGGGAACAGAGAGCTTGTGGGAACCGGATTGTATGATGGGGAACAGAGAATTTCTGGGAATTGGATTGTATGATGTGGAAGAGAGAGTTTGTGGGAATTGTATTGCATGATGGGGGAAGAGAGTGTTTGTGGGAATTGGATTGTATGATGGGGAAGAGAGAGATGTGGGAATTGAATTGTATGATGGGGAATGAATGAGTTTGTGGGAACTGGATTGCACAATAGGGGAAGAAGAAGTTTGTGGGAATTGGATTGTATGATTTGGAAGAGAGAGATTGTGGGAATTAAATTGTATGATGGGGGAAGAGTGATCTTGTGGGAACTGGATTGCATGATGGGGAACAGAGAGTTTGTGGGAATTGGATTGCATGATGGGGAAGAGAGAGTTTGTGGGAATTGAATTTAATTTTGGGGGAACAGAGAGCTTGTGGGAACCGGGTTGTATGATGGGGAACAGAGAATTTGTGGGAATTGTATTGCATGATGGGTGAAGAGTGTGTTTGTGGGAATTGGATTGTATGATGGGGAAGAGATAGTTTGTGCGAATTGGATTGTATTATGGGAAAGAGAGAGTTTGTGGGAATTGGATTGTATGATGGGGAAAGCGAGAGATTGTGGGAATTGGATTTTATGATAGGAAAAGAGAGAGTTTGTGGGAATTCGATTGTATAATGGGAAAGAGTGAGTTTGTGGAAATTGGATTGTATGATCGGGAAGAGAGAGAGTATGTGGGAATTGGATTGTATGATGGGAACGGAGAGAGTTCGTGGGAATTGGATTGTATGATCGGGAACGGAGAGAGTTTGTGGGAATTGGATTGTATAATGGGGAATGATAGAGTATGTGGGAATTGGATTGTATGATGTGGAAAAGAGAGCTTATGGGAAATGAATTGCATGATGGGGAACGAGAGATTTTGTGGGGATTGGATTGTATGATGGGGAAAGAGTGAGTTTGCAGGAATTGGATTGTATGATGGGAAAGAGAGAGTTTGTGGGAATTGGATTGTGTGATGGGGGAAGAGTGAGATTGTGGGTATTGGATTGTATGATGGGAAAGAGAGAATTTGTGGGAATTGGTTTGTATGATGGGGAAGAGTGCGCTTGTGGGAACTGGATTGTATGATGGGGAAAGACAGAGTTTGTGGAAACTGAATTGTACTATTGGGGAAGTGCGAGTTTGTGGGAATTGGATTGTATGATGGGGAAGAGTGCGTTTGTGGGAACTGGATTGTATGATGGGGGAAAAGAGAGTTTGTGGGCATTGGATTGTATGATGGGGAACAGAGAGTTTGTGGGAATTAGATTGTATGATGGGGAACGACAGAGTTTCTGGGATTTGGATTGCTTAATAGGGGACGAGCGAGTTTGTGGGAATTGGATTGTATGATGGGGAAGAGAGTGTTTGTGGGAATTGAATTGTATGATGGGGGAAGAGTGAGCTTGGGGGAACTGGGTTGCATGATGGGGAAGAGATAGTTTGTGGGAATTGGATTGTATTATGGGGAAGAGAGAGTTTGTGGGAATTGGATTGTATGATGTGGAAGAGTGAGATTGTGGGAATTGTATTGCATGATGGGGGAAGAGAGTGTTTGTGGGAATTGGATTGTATCATGGGGAAGAGATAGTTTGTGGGAATTGGATTGTATTATGGGGAAGAGAGAGTTTGTGGGAATTTGATTGTATGCTGGGGAAGAGAGAGATGTGGGAATTGGATTGTATGATGGGGAAAGAAAGAGTTTGTGGGAACTGGATTGCACAATAGGGGAAGAGCGAGTTTCTGGGTATTGGATTGCATGATGGGGAAGGGAGAGTTTGTGGGAATTGAATTGTATGTTGGGGAAAGAGTGAGCTTGTGGGTACTGGATTGCATGATGGAGAACAGAGAGTTTGTGGGAATTGGATTGCATTTTGGGGGAACAGAGAGCTTGTTGGAACCGGATTGTATGATGGGGAACAGAGAATTTGTGGGAATTGGATTGTATGATGGGGGACGAGAGAGTCTGTGGGAATTGGATTGTATGATGGGGAAGAGAGAGTTTATGGGAATTGGATTGTACGATGAGGAAGAGAGAGTTTGTGGGAATTGGATTGTATAATGGGGAAGAGAGAGATGTGGGAATTGGATTGTATGATGGGGAAAGAGAGAGATGTGGGAATTGGATTGTATGATGGGGAAAGAGAGAGTTTGTTGGAAATGGATTGTATGATGGGGAAAGCGAGAGATTGTGGGAATTGGATTTTATGATAGGAAAAGAGAGAGTTTGTGGGAATTAAATTATATGATGGGGAAAAGAGAGTTTGTGGGAATTCGATTGTATAATGGGAAAGAGTGAGTTTGTGGGAATTGGATTGTATGATCGGGAACGAGAGAGTTTGTGGGAATTGGATTGTATAATGGGGAATGATAGAGTGTGCGGGAATTGGATTGTATGATGTGGAAAAGAGAGCTTATTGGAAATGAATTGCATGATGGAGAACCAGAGATTTTGTGGGGATTGGATTGTATGATGGGGAAAGAGAGAGTTTGCAGGAATTGGATTGTATGATGGGAAAGAGAGAGTTTGTGGGAATTGGATTGTGTGATGGGGGAAGAGTGAGATTGTGGGTATTGGATTATATGATGGGAAAGCGAGAGTTTGTGGGAACTGGATTGTATGATGGGGAAAGACAGAGTTTGTGGAAACTGAATTGTACTATTGGGGAAGAGCGAGTTTGTGGGAATTGGATTGTATCATGGGGAAGAGTGCGTTTGTGGGAACTGGATTGCATGATGGGGGAAAAGAGAGTTTGTGGGAACCGGATTGTATGATGGGGAACTGAGAATTTCTGGGAATTGGATTGTATGATGTGGAAGAGAGAGATTGTGGGAATTGGATTGTATTATGGGGAAGAGAGAGTTTGTGGGAATTGGATTGTATGATGGGGAAGAGAGAGATGTGGGAATTGGATTGTATGATGGGGAAAAGAGAGCTTATGGGAAATGAATTGCATGATGGGGAACGAGAGATTTTGTGGGGATTGGATTGTATGATGGGGAAAGAGAGATTTTGCAGGAATTGGATTGTATGATGGGAAAGAGAGAGTTTGTGGGAATTGGATTGTGTGATGGGGGAAGAGTGAGATTGTGGGTATTGGATTGTATGATGGGAAAGAGAGAGTTTGTGGGAACTGGATTGTATGATGGGGAAAGACAGAGTTTGTGGAAACTGAATTGTACTATTGGGGAAGTGCGAGTTTGTGGGAATTGAATTGTATGTTGGGGAAGAGTGCGTTTGTGGGAACTGGATTGTGTGATGGGGGAAAAGAGAGTTTGTGGGCATTGGATTGTATGATGGGGAACAGAGAGTTTGTGGGAATTAGATTGTATGATGGGGAAAGACAGAGTTTCTGGGAATTGGATTGCTTAATAGGGGACGAGCGAGTTTGTGGGAATTGGATTGTATGATGGGGAAGAGAGTGTTTGTGGGAATTGAATTGTATGATGGGGGAAGAGTGAGCTTGTGGGAACTGGGTTGCATGATGGGGAAGAGATAGTTTGTGGGAATTGGATTGTATTATGGGGAAGAGAGAGTTTGTGGGAATTGGATTGTATGATGTGGAAGAGTGAGATTGTGGGAATTGTATTGCATGATGGGGGAAGAGAGTGTTTGTGGGAATTGGATTGTATCATGGGGAAGAGATAGTTTGTGGGAATTGGATTGTATTATGGGGAAGAGAGAGTTTGTGGGAATTGGATTGTATGATGGGGAAGAGAGAGATGTGGGAATTGGATTGTATGATGGGTAAAGAATGAGTTTGTGGGAACTGGATTGCACAATAGGGGAAGAGCGAGTTTGTGGGAATTGGACTGTATGATTTGGAAGAGAGAGATTGTGGGAATTAAATTGTATGATCGGGGAAGAGTGAGCTTGTGGGAACTGGATTGCATGATGGGGAACAGAGAGTTTGTGGGAATTGGATTGCATGATGGGGAAGAGAGAGTTTGTGGGAAGTGAATTTAATTTTGGGGGAACAGAGAGCTTGTGGGAACCGGGTTGTATGATGGGGAACAGAGAATTTGTGGGAATTGTATTGCATGATGGTAGAAGAGAGTGTTTGTGGGAATTGGATTGTATGATGGGGAAGAGATAGTTTGTGCGAAATGGATTGTATTATGGGAAAGAGAGAGTTTGTGGGAATTAAATTATATGATGGGGAAAAGAGAGTTTGTGGGAATTCGATTGTATAATGGGAAAGAGTGAGTTTGTGGGAATTGGATTGTATGATCGGGAACGAGAGAGTTTGTGGGAATTGGATTGTATGATGTGGAAAAGAGAGCTTATTGGAAATGAATTGCATGATGGAGAAGCAGAGATTTTGTGGGGATTGGATTGTATGATGGGGAAAGAGAGAGTTTGCAGGAATTGGATTGTATGATGGGAAAGAGAGAGTTTGTGGGAATTGGATTGTGTGATGGGGGAAGAGTGAGATTGTGGGTATTGGATTGTATGATGGGAAAAGAGAGAGTTTGTGGGAATTGGATTGTATGATGGGGAAGTGTGCGCTTGTGGGAACTGGATTGTATGATGGGGAAAGACAGAGTTTGTGGAAACTGAATTGTACTATTGGGGAAGAGCGAGTTTGTGGGAATTGGATTGTATCATGGGGAAGAGTGCGTTTGTGGGAACTGGATTGCATGATGGGGGAAAAGAGAGTTTGTGGGAACCGGATTGTATGATGGGGAACTGAGAATTTCTGGGAATTGGATTGTATGATGTGGAAGAGAGAGATTGTGGGAATTGGATTGTATTATGGGGAAGAGAGAGTTTGTGGGAATTGGATTGTATGATAAGGAAGAGAGAGATGTGGGAATTGGATTGCATGATGGGGAAAGAAAGAGTTTGTGGGAACTGGATTGCACAATAGGGGAAGAGCGAGTTTGTGGGAATTGGATTGTATGATTTGGAAGAGAGAGATTGTGGGAATTAAATTGTATGATGGGGAAAGAAAGAGTTTGTGGGAACTGGATTGCACAATAGGGGAAGAGCGAGTTTGTGGGAATTGGATTGTATGATTTGGAAGAGAGAGATTGTGGGAATTAAATTGTATGATGGGCGAAGTGTGAGCTTGTGGGAACTGGATTGCATGATGGGGAACAGAGAGTTTGTGGGTATTGGATTGCATGATGGGGAAGAGAGAGTTTCTGGGAATTCAATTTAATTTTGGGGGAACAGAGATCTTGTGGGAACCGGGTTGTATGATGGGGAACAGAGAATTTGTGGAAATTGTATTGCATGATGGGGGAAGAGAGTGTTTGTGGGAACTGGATTGTATGATGGGGGAAGAGAGAGTTTGTGGGCATTGGATTGTATGATGGGGAACAGAGAGTTTGTGGGAATTAGATTGTATGATGGGGAAGAGTGAGTTTGTGGGAATTGAATTATATGTTGGGGCAACAGAGAGCTTGTGGGACATGGATTGTACGATGTAGAACGAAGAGTTTGTGGGAATTGGATTGTGTAATGGGGAAAAACAGAGTTTGTGTGAACTGGATTGTATAATAGGGGAAGAGCGAGTTTGTGGGCATTGGATTGTATAATGGGGAATGATAGAGTGTGTGGGAATTGGATTGTATGATGTGCAAAAGAGAGCTTATTGGAAATGAATTGCATGATGGAGAACGAGAGATTTTGTGGGGATTGGATTGTATGATGGGGAAAGAGAGAGTTTGTAGGAATTGGATTGTATGATGGGAAAGAGAGAGTTTGTGGGAATTGGATTGTGTGATGGGGGAAGAGTGAGATTGTGGGTATTGGATTGTATGATGGGAAAGAGAGAGTTTGTGGGAATTGGATTGTATGATGGGGAAGAGAGCGCTTGTGGGAACTGGATTGTATGATGTGGAAAGACAGAGTTTGTGGAAACTGAATTGTACTATTGGGGAAGAGCGAGTTTGTGGGAATTGGATTGTATGATGGGGAAGAGTGCGTTTGTGGGAACTGGATTGTATGATGGGGGAAAAGAGAGTTTGTGGGCATTGGATTGTATGATAGGAACAGAGAGTTTGTGGGAATTAGATTGTATGATGGGGAAAAACAGAGTTTCTGGGAATTGGATTGCATAATGGGGGAAGAGCGAGTTTGTGGGAATTGGATTGTATGATGGGGAAGAGAGAGTTTGTGGGAATTGAATTGTATGATGGGGGAAGAGTGAGCTTGCGGGAACTGGGTTGCATGATGGGGAACAGAGGGTTTGTGGGAATTGGGTTGCATAATGGGGAAAGAGAGAGTTTGTGGGAATTGGATTGCATCTTGGGGGAACAGAGAGCTTGTGGGAACCGGATTGTATGATGGGGAACTGAGAATTTCTGGGAATTGGATTGTATGATGTGGAAGAGAGAGATTGTGGGAATTGTATTGCATGATGGGGGAAGAGTGTGTTTGTGGGAATTGGATTGTATCATGGGGAAGAGTTAGTTTGTGGGAATTGGATTGTATTATGGGGAAGAGAGAGTTTGTGGGAATTGGATTGTATGATGTGGAAGAGTGAGATTGTGGGAATTGTATTGCATGATGGGGGAAGAGAGTGTTTGTGGGAATTGGATTGTATCATGGGGAAGAGATAGTTTGTGGGAATTGGATTGTATTATGGGGAAGAGAGAGTTTGTGGGAATTGGATTGTATGATGGGGAAGAGAGAGATGTGGGAATTGGATTGTATGATGGGTAAAGAATGAGTTTGTGGGAACTGGATTGCACAATAGGGGAAGAGCGAGTTTGTGGGAATTGGACTGTATGATTTGGAAGAGAGAGATTGTGGGAATTAAATTGTATGATCGGGGAAGAGTGAGCTTGTGGGAACTGGATTGCATGATGGGGAACAGAGAGTTTGTGGGAATTGGATTGCATGATGGGGAAGAGAGAGTTTGTGGGAAGTGAATTTAATTTTGGGGGAACAGAGAGCTTGTGGGAACCGGGTTGTATGATGGGGAACAGAGAATTTGTGGGAATTGTATTGCATGATGGTAGAAGAGAGTGTTTGTGGGAATTGGATTGTATGATGGGGAAGAGATAGTTTGTGCGAAATGGATTGTATTATGGGAAAGAGAGAGTTTGTGGGAATTAAATTATATGATGGGGAAAAGAGAGTTTGTGGGAATTCGATTGTATAATGGGAAAGAGTGAGTTTGTGGGAATTGGATTGTATGATCGGGAACGAGAGAGTTTGTGGGAATTGGATTGTATGATGTGGAAAAGAGAGCTTATTGGAAATGAATTGCATGATGGAGAAGCAGAGATTTTGTGGGGATTGGATTGTATGATGGGGAAAGAGAGAGTTTGCAGGAATTGGATTGTATGATGGGAAAGAGAGAGTTTGTGGGAATTGGATTGTGTGATGGGGGAAGAGTGAGATTGTGGGTATTGGATTGTATGATGGGAAAGAGAGAGTTTGTGGGAATTGGATTGTATGATGGGGAAGTGTGCGCTTGTGGGAACTGGATTGTATGATGGGGAAAGACAGAGTTTGTGGAAACTGAATTGTACTATTGGGGAAGAGCGAGTTTGTGGGAATTGGATTGTATCATGGGGAAGAGTGCGTTTGTGGGAACTGGATTGTATGATGGGGGAAGAGAGAGTTTGTGGGCATTGGATTGTATGATGGGGAACAGAGAGTTTGTGGGAATTAGATTGTATGATGGGGAAGAGTGAGTTTGTGGGAATTGAATTATATGTTGGGGCAACAGAGAGCTTGTGGGACATGGATTGTACGATGTAGAACGAAGAGTTTGTGGGAATTGGATTGTATAATAGGGGAAGAGCGAGTTTGTGGGCATTGGATTGTATAATGGGGAATGATAGAGTGTGTGGGAATTGGATTGTATGATGTGCAAAAGAGAGCTTATTGGAAATGAATTGCATGATGGAGAACGAGAGATTTTGTGGGGATTGGATTGTATGATGGGGAAAGAGAGAGTTTGTAGGAATTGGATTGTATGATGGGAAAGAGAGAGTTTGTGGGAATTGGATTGTGTGATGGGGGAAGAGTGAGATTGTGGGTATTGGATTGTATGATGGGAAAGAGAGAGTTTGTGGGAATTGGATTGTATGATGGGGAAGAGAGCGCTTGTGGGAACTGGATTGTATGATGTGGAAAGACAGAGTTTGTGGAAACTGAATTGTACTATTGGGGAAGAGCGAGTTTGTGGGAATTGGATTGTATGATGGGGAAGAGTGCGTTTGTGGGAACTGGATTGTATGATGGGGGAAAAGAGAGTTTGTGGGCATTGGATTGTATGATAGGAACAGAGAGTTTGTGGGAATTAGATTGTATGATGGGGAAAGACAGAGTTTCTGGGAATTGGATTGCATAATGGGGGAAGAGCGAGTTTGTGGGAATTGGATTGCATGATGGGGAAGAGAGAGTTTGTGGGAATTGAATTGTATGATGGGGGAAGAGTGAGCTTGCGGGAACTGGGTTGCATGATGGGGAACAGAGGGTTTGTGGGAATTGGGTTGCATAATGGGGAAAGAGAGAGTTTGTGGGAATTGGATTGCATCTTGGGGGAACAGAGAGCTTGTGGGAACCGGATTGTATGATGGGGAACTGAGAATTTCTGGGAATTGGATTGTATGATGTGGAAGAGAGAGATTGTGGGAATTGTATTGCATGATGGGGGAAGAGTGTGTTTGTGGGAATTGGATTGTATCATGGGGAAGAGTTAGTTTGTGGGAATTGGATTGTATTATGGGGAAGAGAGAGTTTGTGGGAATTGGATTGTATGATGGGGAAGAGAGAGATGTGGGAATTGGATTGCATGATGGGGGAGAGAGAGTTTCTGGGAATTCAATTTAATTTTGGGGGAACAGAGAGCTTGTGGGAACAGGGTTGTATGATGGGGAACAGAGAATTTGTGGAAATTGTATTGCATGATGGGGGAAGAGAGTGTTTGTGGGAACTGGATTGTATGATGGGGGAAGAGAGTGTTTGTGGGCATTGGATTGTATGATGGGGAACAGAGAGTTTGTGGGAATTAGATTGTATGATGGGGAAGAGTGAGTTTGTGGGAATTGGATTATATGTTGGGGGAACAGAGAGCTTGTGGGACATGGATTGTACGATGGGGAACGAAGAGTTTGTGGGAATTGGATTGTGTAATGGGGAAAAACAGAGTTTGCGTGAACTGGATTGTATAATAGGGGAAGAGCGAGTTTGTGGGTATTGGATTGTATGATGGGGAAGAGAGAGATCTGGGAATTGGATTGTATGTTGGGGAAAGACAGAGTTTGTGGAAACTGAATTGTTCTATTGGGGAAGTGCGAGTTTGTGGGAATTGGATTGTATGATTGGGAAGAGAGCGTTTGTGGGAACTGGATTGTATGATAGTGGAAGAGTGAGCTTGCTGGAACTGGATTGCATGATGGGGAACAGAGAATTTCTGGGAATTGGATTGTATGATGGGGAAGAGAGAGATTGTGGGAATTGGATTGTATGATGGGGAAGAGATAGTTTGTGCGATTTAGATTGTATTATGGGAAAGAGAGATTTTGTGGGAATTGGATTGTATGATGGGGAAGAGAGAGTTTGTGGGAATTGGATTGTGTGATGGGGGAAGAGTGAGATTGTGGGTATTGGATTGTATGATGGGAAAGAGAGAGTTTGTGGGAATTGGATTGTATGATGGGGAAGAGAGCGCTTGTGGGAACTGGATTGTATGATGTGGAAAGACAGAGTTTGTGGAAACTGAATTGTACTATTGGGGAAGAGCGAGTTTGTGGGAATTGGATTGTATGATGGGGAAGAGTGCGTTTGTGGGAACTGGATTGTATGATGGGGGAAAAGAGAGTTTGTGGGCATTGGATTGTATGATGGGAACAGAGAGTTTGTGGGAATTAGATTGTATGATGGGGAAAGACAGAGTTTCTGGGAATTGGATTGCATAATAGGGGAAGAGCGAGTTTGTGGGAATTGGATTGTATGATGGGGAAGAGAGAGTTTGTGGGAATTGAATTGTATGATGGGGGAAGAGTGAGCTTGCGGGAACTGGGTTGCATGATGGGGAACAGAGGGTTTGTGGGAATTGGGTTGCATAATGGGGAAAGAGAGAGTTTGTGGGAATTGGATTGCATCTTGGGGGAACAGAGAGCTTGTGGGAACCGGATTGAATGATGGGGAACTGAGAATTTCTGGGAATTGGATTGTATGATGTGGAAGAGAGAGATTGTGGGAATTGTATTGCATGATGGGGGAAGAGAGTGTTTGTGGGAATTGGATTGTATGATTTGGAAGAGAGAGATTGTGGGAATTAACTTGTATGATGGGGGAAGAGTGAGCTTGTGGGAACTGGATTGCATGATGGGGAACAGAGAGTTTGTGGGTATTGGATTGCATGAAGGGGATGAGTGTTTGTGGGAATTGGGTTGCATGATGGGGAAAGAGAGAGTTTGTGGGAATTGGATTGCATCTTGGGAGAACAGAGAGCTTGTGGGAACCGGATTGTATGATGGGGAACTGAGAATTTCTGGGAATTGGATTGTATGATGTGGAAGAGAGAGATTGTGGGAATTGTATTGCATGATGGGGGAAGAGAGTGTTTGTGGGAATTGGATTGTATCATGGGGAAGAGATAGTTTGTGGGAATTGGATTGTATTACCGGGAAGAGAGAGTTTGTGGGAATTGGATTGTATGATTTGGAAGAGATAGATTGTGGGAATTAAATTGTATGATGGGGGAAGGGTGAGCTTGTGGGAACTGGATTGCATGATGGGGAACAGAGAGCTTGTGGGTATTGGATTGCATGATGGGGAAGAGAGAGTTTCTGGGAATTCAATTTAATTTTGGGGGAACAGAGAGCTTGTGGGAACCGGGTTGTATGATGGGGAACAGAGAATTTGTGGAAATTGTATTGCATGATGGGGGAAGAGAGTGTTTGTGGGAACTGGATTGTATGATGGGGGAAGAGAGAGTTTGTGGGCATTGGATTGTATGATGGGGAACAGAGAGTTTGTGGGAATTAGATTGTATGATGGGGAAGAGTGAGTTTGTGGGAATTGGATTATATGTTGGGGGAACAGAGAGCTTGTGGGACATGGATTGTACGATGGGGAACGAAGAGTTTGTGGGAATTGGATTGTGTAATGGGGAAAAACAGAGTTTGTGTGAACTGGATTGTATAATAGGGGAAGAGCGAGTTTGTGGGTATTGGATTGTATGATGGGGAAGAGAGAGATCTGGGAATTGGATTGTATGTTGGGGAAAGACAGAGTTTGTGGAAACTGATTTGTTCTATTGGGGAAGTGCGAGTTTGTGGGAATTGGATTGTATGATTGGGAAGAGAGCGTTTGTGGGAACTGGATTGTATGATAGTGGAAGAGTGAGCTTGCTGGAACTGGATTGCATGATGGGGAACAGAGAATTTCTGGGAATTGGAATGTATGATGGGGAAGAGAGAGATTGTGGGAATTGGATTGTATGATGGGGAAGAGATAGTTTGTGCGATTTAGATTGTATTATGGGAAAGAGAGAGTTTGTGGGAATTGGATTGTATGATGGGGAAGAGATAGTTTGTGGGAATTGGATTGCATTATGAGGAAGAAAGAGTTTGTGGGAATTGGATTGTATGATGGGGAAAGAAAGAGTGTGGGAACTGGATTGCACAATAGGGGAAGAGCGAGTTTGTGGGAATTGGATTGTATGATTTGGAAGAGAGAAATTGTGGGAATAGAATTGTATGATGGGGGAAGAGTGAGCCTGTGGGGACTGGATTGCATGATGGGGAACAGAGAGTTTGTTGGAATTGGATTGCATGATGGGGAAGACAGTGTTTGTGGGAATAGAATTTAATTTGGGGGGAACAGAGAGCTTGTGGGAACCGGATTGTATGATGGGGAACAGAGAATTTCTGGGAATTGGATTGTATGATGTGGAAGAGAGAGTTTGTGGGAATTGTATTGCATGATGGGGGAAGAGAGTGTTTGTGGGAATTGGATTGTATGATGGGGAAGAGAGAGATGTTGGAATTGAATTGTATGATGGGGAATGAATGAGTATGTGGGAACTGGATTGCACAATAGGGGAAGAAGAAGTTTGTGGGAATTGGATTGTATGATTTGGAAGAGAGAGATTGTGGGAATTAAATTGTATGATGGGGGAAGAGTGATCTTGTGGGAACTGGATTGCATGATGGGGAACAGAGAGTTTGTGGGAATTGGATTGCATGATGGGGAAGAGAGAGTTTGTGGGAATTGAATTTAATTTTGGGGGAACAGAGAGCTTGTGGGAACCGGGTTGTATGATGGGGAACAGAGAATTTGTGGGAACTGGATTGCACAATAGGGGAAGAGCGAGTTTCTGGGTATTGGATTGCATGATGGGGAAGGGAGAGTTTGTGGGAATTGAATTGTATGTTTGGGGAAAGAGTGAGCTTGTGGGTACTGGATTGCATGATGGAGAACAGAGAGTTTGTGGGAATTGGATTGCATTTTGGGGTAACAGAGAGCTTGTTGGAACCGGATTGTATGATGGGGAACAGAGAATTTGTGGGAATTGGATTGTATGATGGGGGACGAGAGAGTCTGTGGGAATTGGATTGTATGATGGGGAAGAGAGAGTTTATGGGAATTGGATTGTACGATGAGGAAGAGAGAGTTTGTGGGAATTGGATTGTATAATGGGGAAGAGAGAGATGTGGGAATTGGATTGTATGATGGGGAAAGAGAGAGATGTGGGAATTGGATTGTATGATGGGTAAAGAAAGAGTTTGTGGGAACTGGATTTCACAATAGGGGAAGAGCGAGTTTGTGGGAATTGGACTGTATGATTTGGAAGAGAGAGATTGTGGGAATTAAATTGTATGATGGGGGAAGAGTGAGCTTGTGGGAACTGGATTGCATGATGGGGAACAGAGAGTTTGTGGGAATTGGATTGCATGATGGGGAAGAGAGAGTTTGTGGGAAGTGAATTTAATTTTGGGGGAACAGAGAGCTTGTGGGAACCGGGTTGTATGATGGGGAACAGAGAATTTGTGGGAATTGTATTGCATGATGGTAGAAGACAGTGTTTGTGGGAATTGGATTGTATGATGGGGAAGAGATAGTTTGTGCGAAATGGATTGTATTATGGGAAAGAGAGAGTTTGTTGGAATTGGATTGTATGATGGGGAAAGCGAGAGATTGTGGGAATTGGATTTTATGATAGGAAAAGAGAGAGTTTGTGGGAATTAAATTATATGATGGGGAAAAGAGAGTTTGTGGGAATTCGATTGTATAATGGGAAAGAGTGAGTTTGTGGGAATTGGATTGTATGATCGGGAACGAGAGAGTTTGTGGGAATTGGATTGTATAATGGGGAATGACAGAGTGTGCGGGAATTGGATTGTATGATGTGGAAAAGAGAGCTTATTGGAAATGAATTGCATGATGGAGAACCAGAGATTTTGTGGGGATTGGATTGTATGATGGGGAAAGAGAGAGTTTGCAGGAATTGGATTGTATGATGGGAAAGAGAGAGTTTGTGGGAATTGGATTGTGTGATGGGGGAAGAGTGAGATTGTGGGTATTGGATTGTATGATGGGAAAGCGAGAGTTTGTGGGAACTGGATTGTATGATGGGGAAAGACAGAGTTTGTGGAAACTGAATTGTACTATTGGGGAAGAGCGAGTTTGTGGGTATTGGATTGTATCATGGGGAAGAGTGCGTTTGTGGGAACTGGATTGCATGATGGGTGAAAAGAGAGTTTGTGGGAACCGGATTGTATGATGGGGAACTGAGAATTTCTGGGAATTGGATTGTATGATGTGGAAGAGAGAGATTGTGGGAATTGGATTGTATTATGGGGAAGAGAGAGTTTGTGGGAATTGGATTGTATGATGGGGAAGAGAGAGATGTGGGAATTGGATTGTATGATGGGGAAAGAAAGAGTTTGTGGGAACTGGATTGCACAATAGGGGAAGAGCGAGTTTGTGGGAATTGGATTGTATGATTTGGAAGAGAGAGATTGTGGGAATTAAATTGTATGATGGGGAAAGAAAGAGTTTGTGGGAACTGGATTGCACAATAGGGGAAGAGCGAGTTTGTGGGAATTGGATTGTATGATTTGGAAGAGAGAGATTGTGGGAATTAAATTGTATGATGGGCGAAGTGTGAGCTTGTGGGAACTGGATTGCATGATGGGGAACAGAGAGTTTGTGGGTATTGGATTGCATGATGGGGAAGAGAGAGTTTCTGGGAATTCAATTTAATTTTGGGGGAACAGAGAGCTTGTGGGAACCGGGTTGTATGATGGGGAACAGAGAATTTGTGGAAATTGTATTGCATGATGGGGGAAGAGAGTGTTTGTGGGAACTGGATTGTATGATGGGGGAAGAGAGAGTTTGTGGGCATTGGATTGTATGATGGGGAACAGAGAGTTTGTGGGAATTAGATTGTATGATGGGGAAGAGTGAGCTGGTGGGAATTGGATTATATGTTGGGGGAACAGAGAGCTTGTGGGACATGGATTGTACGATGTAGAACGAAGAGTTTGTGGGAATTGGATTGTGTAATGGGGAATGATAGAGTGTGTGGGAATTGGATTGTATGATGTGGAAAAGAGAGCTTATTGGAAATGAATTGCATGATGGAGAACGAGAGATTTTGTGGGGATTGGATTGTATGATGGGGAAAGAGAGAGTTTGTAGGAATTGGACTGTATGATGGGAAAGAGAGAGTTTGTGGGAATTGGATTGTGTGATGGGGGAAGAGTGAGATTGTGGGAACCGGGTTGTATGATGGGAAAGAGAGAGTTTGTGGGAATTGGATTGTATGATGGGGGAACAGAGAGCTTGTGGCAACTCGATTGTGTGTTGGGGGAACAGAGAGCTTGTGGGACATGGATTGTACGATGGGGAACGAAGAGTTTGTGGGAATTGGATTGTGTAATGGGGAAAAACAGAGTTTGTGTGAACTGGATTGTATAATAGGGGAAGAGCGAGTTTGTGGGTATTGGATTGTATGATGGGGAAGAGAGAGATCTGGGAATTGGATTGTATGTTGGGGAAAGACAGAGTTTGTGGAAACTGAATTGTTCTATTGGGGAAGTGCGAGTTTGTGGGAATTGGATTGTATGATTCGGAAGAGAGCGTTTGTGGGAACTGGATTGTATGATGGGGGAAGAGTGAGCTTGCTGGAACTGGATTGCATGATGGGGAACAGAGAGTTTCTGGGAATTGGATTGTATGATGGGGAAGAGAGAGATTGTGGGAATTGGATTGTATGATGGGGAAGAGATATTTTGTGCGATTTGGATTGTATTATAGGAAAGAGAGAGTTTGTGGGAATTGGATTGTATGATGGGGAAGAGATAGTTTGTGGGAATTGGATTGCATTATGGGGAAGAAAGAGTTTGTGGGAATTGGATTGTATGATGGGGAAAGAAAGAGTGTGGGAACTGGATTGCACAATAGGGGAAGAGCGAGTTTGTGGGAATTGGATTGTATGATTTCGAAGAGAGAAATTGTGGGAATTGAATTGTATGATGGGGGAAGAGTGAGCTTGTGGGGACTGGATTGCATGATGGGGAACAAAGAGTTTGTTGGAATTGGATTGCATGATGGGGAAGACAGAGTTTGTGGGAATTGAATTCAATTTTGGGGGAACAGAGAGCTTGTGGGAACCGGATTGTATGATGGGGAACAGAGAATTTGTGGGAATTGGATTGTATGATGGGGAAGAGAGAGATTGTGGGAATTGTATTGCATGATGGGGGGAAGAGAGTGTTTGTGCGAATTGGATTGTATGATGAGGAAGAGATAGTTTGTGCGAATTGGATTGTATTATGGGAAAGAGAGAGTTTGTGGGAATTGGATTGCATGATGGGGAAAGCGAGAGATTGTGGGAATTGAATTTTATGATAGGAAAAGAGAGTGTTTGTGGGAATTAAATTTTATGAAGGGGAAGAGAGAGCTTGTGGGAATTCGTTTGTATAATGGGAAAGAGTGAGTTTGTGGGAATTGGATTGTATGATCGGGAAGAGAGAGAGTATGTGGGAATTGGATTGTATGATAGAAAAGGAGAGAGTTCGTGGGAATTGGATTGTATGATCGGGAATGATAGAGTGTGTGGGAACTGGATTTATTTTTGGGGGAACAGAGAGCGTGTGGGAACCGGATTGTATGATGGGGAACAGAGAATTTCTAGGAATTGGATTGTATGATGGGGAAGAGAGAGATTGTGGGAATTGTATTGCATGATGGGGGAAGAGAGTGTTTGAGGGTATTGGATTGTATGATGGGGAAGGAGAGAGATTGTGGGATTTGGATTGTATGTTGGGGGAACAGAGAGCTTGTGGGAACTGGATTGTATGATGTGGAACAATGAGTTTCTGGGAATTGAATTGCACGATGGGGAACAGAGAGATTGTGGGAATTGTATTGCATGATGGGGGAAGAGAGTGTTTGTGGGAATTGGATTGTATGATGGGGAAGAGATAGTTTGTGCGAATTGGATTGTATTATGGGAAAGAGAGAGTTTGTGGGAATTGGATTGTATGATCGGGAAAAGAGAGTTTGTGGGTATTGGATTGTATGATGGGGAAAGAGCGAGTTTGTGGGATTTGGATTGTATGTTGGGGGAACAGAGAGCTTGTGGGAACTGGATTGTGTGATGGGGGAAGAGTGAGCTTGTGGGTATTGGATTGTATGATGGGGAAGGGAGAGATGTGGGAATTGGATTGTATGATGGCGAAAGACAGAGTTTGTGTAAACTGGATTGTACAATAGGGGAAGAGCGATTTTGTGGGAATTGGATTGTATGCTTTGGAAGATACCGTTTGTAGGAATTGGATTGTATGATGGGAAAGGGAGAGTTTGTGGGAATTGGATTATATGTTGGGGGATCAGAGAGCTTCTGGGACCTGTATTGTACGATGGGGAATGAAGAGTTTGTGGGATTTGGATTGTATGATGGGGATGGGGAAAGACAGAGTTTGTGTGAACTGGAATGTATAATAAGGGAAGAGCGAGTTTCTAGGTTTTTTATTGTATGATGGGGAAGGGAGAGTTTGTGGGAATTGGATTGTATGATGGGGGACGAGAGAGTCTGTGGGAATTGGATTTATGATGGGGAAGAGAGAGTTTATGGGAATTGGATTGTATGATGAGGAAGAGAGAGTTTATGGGAATTGGATTGTATAATGGGGAAGAGAGAGATGTGGGAATTGGATTGTATGATGGGGAAAGGCAGAATTTGTGGAAACTGAATTGTACTATTGGGGAAGTGCGAGTTTGTGGGAATTGGATTGTATGATGGGGAAGAGTGCGTTTTTGGGAACTGGATTGTATGATGGGGGAAAAGAGAGTTTGTGGGCATTGGATTGTATGATGGGGAAGAGAGAGTTTGTGGGAATTGAATTGTATGAAGGGGGAAGAGTGAGCTTGCCGGAACTGGGTTGCATGATGGGGAACAGAGAGTTTGTGGGAATTGGTTTGCATGATGGGGAAAGAGAGAGTTTGTGGGAATTGGATTGCATTTTGGGGGAACAGAGAGCTTGTTGGAACCGGATTGTATGATGGGGAACAGAGAATTTCTGGGAATTGGATTGTATGATGTGGAAGAGAGAGTTTGTGGGAATTGTATTGCATGATGGGGAAAGAGAGAGTTTGTGGGAATTGGATTGCATTTTGGGGGAACAGAGAGCTTGTTGGAACCGGATTGTATGATGGGGAACAGAGAATTTCTGGGAATTGGATTGTATGATGTGGAAGAGAGAGTTTGTGGGAATTGTATTGCATGATGGGGGAAGAGAGTGTTTGTGGGAATTGGATTGTATGATGGGGAAGAGAGAGATGTGGGAATTGAATTGTATGATGGGGAATGAATGAGTTTGTGGGAACTGGATTGCACATTAGGGGAAGAGCAAGTTTGTGGGAATTGGATTGTATGATTTGGGAGAGAGAGATTGTGGGAATTAAATTGTATGATGGGGGAAGAGTGATCTTGTGGGAACTGGATTGCATGATGGGGAACAGAGAGTTTGTGGGAATTGGATTGCATGATGGGGAAGAGAGAGTCTGTGGGAATTGAATTTAATTTTGGGGGAACAGAGAGCTTGTGGGAACCGGGTTGTATGATGGGGAACAGAGAATTTGTGGGAATTGTATTGCATGATGGGTGAAGAGTGTGTTTGTGGGAATTGGATTGTATGATGGGGAAGAGATAGTTTGTGCGAATTGGATTGTATTATGGGAAAGAGAGAGTTTGTGGGAATTGGATTGTATGATGGGGAAAGCGAGAGATTGTGGGAATTGGATTTTATGATAGGAAAAGAGAGAGTTTGTGGGAATTAAATGATATGATGGGGAAGAGAGAGTTTGTGGGAATTCGATTGTATAATGGGAAAGAGTGAGTTTGTGGAAATTGGATTGTATGATCGGGAAGAGAGAGAGGATGTGGGAATTGGATTGTATGATGGGAACGGAGAGAGTTCGTGGGAATTGGATTGTATGATCGGGAACGGAGAGAGTTTGTGGGAATTGGATTGTATAATGGGGAATGATAGAGTATGTGGGAATTGGATTGTATGATGTGGAAAAGAGAGCTTATGGGAAATGAATTGCATGATGGGGAACGAGAGATTTTGTGGGGATTGGATTGTATGATGGGGAAAGAGAGATTTTGCAGGAATTGGATTGTATGATGGGAAAGAGAGAGTTTGTGGGAATTGGATTGTGTGATGGGGGAAGAGTGAGATTGTGGGTATTGGATTGTATGATGGGAAAGAGAGAGTTTGTGGGAATTGGTTTGTATGATGGGGAAGAGTGCGCTTGTGGGAAATGGATTGTATGATGGGGAAAGACAGAGTTTGTGGAAACTGAATTGTACTATTGGGGAAGTGCGAGTTTGTGGGAATTGAATTGTATGTTGGGGAACAGTGCGTTTGTGGGAACTGGATTGTATGATGGGGGAAAAGAGAGTTTGTGGGCATTGGATTGTATGATTGGGAACAGAGAGTTTGTGGGAATTAGATTGTATGATGGGGAAAGACAGAGTTTCTGGGAATTGGATTGCTTAATAGGGGACGAGCGAGTTTGTGGGAATTGGATTGTATGATGGGGAAGAGAGTGTTTGTGGGAATTGAATTGTATGATGGGGGAAGAGTGAGCTTGTGGGAACTGGGTTGCATGATGGGGAAGAGATAGTTTGTGGGAATTGGATTGTATTATGGGGAAGAGAGTGTTTGTGGGAATTGGATTGTATGATGTGGAAGAGTGAGATTGTGGGAATTGTATTGCATGATGGGGGAAGAGAGTGTTTGTTGGAATTGGATTGTATCATGGGGAAGAGATAGTTTGTGGGAATTGGATTGTATTATGGGGAAGAGAGAGTTTGTGGGAATTGGATTGTATGATGGGGAAGAGAGAGATGTGGGAATTGGATTGTATGATGGGTAAAGAAAGAGTTTGTGGGAACTGGATTGCACAATAGGGGAAGAGCGAGTTTGTGGGAATTGGACTGTATGATTTGGAAGAGAGAGATTGTGGGAATTAAATTGTATGATCGGGGAAGAGTGAGCTTGTGGGAACTGGATTGCATGATGGGGAACAGAGAGTTTGTGGGAATTGGATTGCATGATGGGGAAGAGAGAGTTTGTGGGAAGTGAATTTAATTTTGGGGGAACAGAGAGCTTGTGGGAACCGGGTTGTATGATGGGGAACAGAGAATTTGTGGGAATTGTATTGCATGATGGTAGAAGAGAGTGTTTGTGGGAATTGGATTGTATGATGGGGAAGAGATAGTTTGTGCGAAATGGATTGTATTATGGGAAAGAGAGAGTTTGTGGGAATTGAATTCTATGATGGGGAAAAGAGAGTTTGTGGGAATTCGATTGTATAATGGGAAAGAGTGAGTTTGTGGGAATTGGATTGTATGATCGGGAACGAGAGAGTTTGTGGGAATTGGATTGTATGATGTGGAAAATAGAGCTTATTGGAAATGAATTGCATGATGGAGAAGCAGAGATTTTGTGGGGATTGGATTGTATGATGGGGAAAGAGAGAGTTTGCAGGAATTGGATTGTATGATGGGAAAGAGAGAGTTTGTGGGAATTGGATTGTGTGATGGGGGAAGAGTGAGATTGTGGGTATTGGATTGTATGATGGGAAAGAGAGAGTTTGTGGGAATTGGATTGTATGATGGGGAAGTGTGCGCTTGTGGGAACTGGATTGTATGATGGGGAAAGACAGAGTTTGTGGAAACTGAATTGTACTATTGGGGAAGAGCGAGTTTGTGGGAATTGGATTGTATCATGGGGAAGAGTGCGTTTGTGGGAACTGGATTGCATGATGGGGGAAAAGAGAGTTTGTGGGAACCGGATTGTATGATGGGGAACTGAGAATTTCTGGGAATTGGATTGTATGATGTGGAAGAGAGAGATTGTGGGAATTGGATTGCATTTTGGGGGAACAGAGAGCTTGTTGGAACCGGATTGTATGATGGGGAACAGAGAATTTCTGGGAATTGGATTGTATGATGTGGAAGAGAGATTTTGTGGGAATTGTATTGCATGATGGGGAAAGAGAGAGTTTGTGGGAATTGGATTGCATTTTGGGGGAACAGAGAGCTTGTTGGAACCGGATTGTATGATGGGGAACAGAGAATTTCTGGGAATTGGATTGTATGATGTGGAAGAGAGAGTTTGTGGGAATTGTATTGCATGATGGGGGAAGAGAGTGTTTGTGGGAATTGGATTGTATGATGGGGAAGAGAGAGATTGTGGGAATTGTATTGCATGATGGGGGGAAGAGAGTGTTTGTGCGAATTGGATTGTATGATGAGGAAGAGATAGTTTGTGCGAATTGGATTGTATTATGGGAAAGAGAGAGTTTGTGGGAATTGGATTGCATGATGGGGAAAGCGAGAGATTGTGGGAATTGAATTTTATGATAGGAAAAGAGAGTGTTTGTGGGAATTAAATTTTATGAAGGGGAAGAGAGAGCTTGTGGGAATTCGTTTGTATAATGGGAAAGAGTGAGTTTGTGGGAATTGGATTGTATGATCGGGAAGAGAGAGAGTATGTGGGAATTGGATTGTATGATAGAAAAGGAGAGAGTTCGTGGGAATTGGATTGTATGATCGGGAATGATAGAGTGTGTGGGAACTGGATTTATTTTTGGGGGAACAGAGAGCTTGTGGGAACCGGATTGTATGATGGGGAACAGAGAATTTCTAGGAATTGGATTGTATGATGGGGAAGAGAGAGATTGTGGGAATTGTATTGCATGATGGGGGAAGAGAGTGTTTGAGGGTATTGGATTGTATGATGGGGAAGGAGAGAGATTGTGGGATTTGGATTGTATGTTGGGGGAACAGAGAGCTTGTGGGAACTGGATTGTATGATGTGGAACAATGAGTTTCTGGGAATTGAATTGCACGATGGGGAACAGAGAGATTGTGGGAATTGTATTGCATGATGGGGGAAGAGAGTGTTTGTGGGAATTGGATTGTATGATGGGGAAGAGATAGTTTGTGCGAATTGGATTGTATTATGGGAAAGAGAGAGTTTGTGGGAATTGGATTGTATGATCGGGAAAAGAGAGTTTGTGGGTATTGGATTGTATGATGGGGAAAGAGCGAGTTTGTGGGATTTGGATTGTATGTTGGGGGAACAGAGAGCTTGTGGGAACTGGATTGTGTGATGGGGGAAGAGTGAGCTTGTGGGTATTGGATTGTATGATGGGGAAAGAGAGAGTTTGTGGGAATTGGATTGTATGATGGGGAAGAGAGAGATGTGGGAATTGGATTGTATGATGGCGAAAGACAGAGTTTGTGTAAACTGGATTGTACAATAGGGGAAGAGCGAGTTTGTGGGAATTGGATTGTATGCTTTGGAAGATACCGTTTGTAGGAATTGGATTGTATGATGGGGAAGAGAGAGATTGTGGGAATTGTATTGCATGATGGGGGAAGAGAGTGTTTGTGGGTATTGGATTGTATGATGGGGAAGGAGAGAGATTGTGGGATTTGGATTGTATGTTGGGGGAACAGAGAGCTTGTGGGAACTGGATTGTATGATGTGGAACAATGAGTTTCTGGGAATTGAATTGCACGATGGGGAACAGAGAGATTGTGGGAATTGTATTGCATGATGGGGGAAGAGAGTGTTTGTGGGAATTGGATTGTATGATGGGGAAGGGAGAGATGTGGGAATTGGATTGTATGATGGCGAAAGACAGAGTTTGTGTAAACTGGATTGTACAATAGGGGAAGAGCGAGTTTTTGGGAATTGGATTGTATGCTTTGGAAGATACCGTTTGTAGGAATTGGATTGTATGATGGGAAAGGGAGAGTTTGTGGGAATTGGATTATATGTTGGGGGAACAGAGAGCTTCTGGGACCTGTATTGTACGATGGGGAATGAAGAGTTTGTGGGATTTGGATTGTATGATGGGGATGGGGAAAGACAGAGTTTGTGTGAACTGGAATGTATAATAAGGGAAGAGCGAGTTTCTAGGTTTTTTATTGTATGATGGGGAAGGGAGAGTTTGTGGGAATTGGATTGTATGATGGGGGACGAGAGAGTCTGTGGGAATTGGATTTATGATGGGGAAGAGAGAGTTTATGGGAATTGGATTGTATGATGAGGAAGAGAGAGTTTATGGGAATTGGATTGTATAATGGGGAAGAGAGAGATGTGGGAATTGGATTGTATGATGGGGAAAGACAGAATTTGTGGAAACTGAATTGTACTATTGGGGAAGTGCGAGTTTGTGGGAATTGGATTGTATGATGGGGAAGAGTGCGTTTTTGGGAACTGGATTGTATGATGGGGGAAAAGAGAGTTTGTGGGCATTGGATTGTATGATGGGGAAGAGAGAGTTTGTGGGAATTGAATTGTATGAAGGGGGAAAAGTGAGCTTGCCGGAACTGGGTTGCATGATGGGGAACAGAGAGTTTGTGGGAATTGGTTTGCATGATGGGGAAAGAGAGAGTTTGTGGGAATTGGATTGCATTTTGGGGGAACAGAGAGCTTGTTGGAACCGGATTGTATGATGGGGAACAGAGAATTTCTGGGAATTGGATTGTATGATGTGGAAGAGAGAGTTTGTGGGAATTGTATTGCATGATGGGGAAAGAGAGAGTTTGTGGGAATTGGATTGCATTTTGGGGGAACAGAGAGCTTGTTGGAACCGGATTGTATGATGGGGTACAGAGAATTTCTGGGAATTGGATTGTATGATGTGGAAGAGAGAGTTTGTGGGAATTGTATTGCATGATGGGGGAAGAGAGTGTTTGTGGGAATTGGATTGTATGATGGGGAAGAGAGAGATGTGGGAATTGAATTGTATGATGGGGAATGAATGAGTTTGTGGGAACTGGATTGCACAATAGGGGAAGAGCAAGTTTGTGGGAATTGGATTGTATGATTTGGAAGAGAGAGATTGTGGGAATTAAATTGTATGATGGGGGAAGAGTGATCTTGTGGGAACTGGATTGCATGATGGGGAACAGAGAGTTTGTGGGAATTGGATTGCATGATGGGGAAGAGAGAGTCTGTGGGAATTGAATTTAATTTTGGGGGAACAGAGAGCTTGTGGGAACCGGGTTGTATGATGGGGAACAGAGAATTTGTGGGAATTGTATTGCATGATGGGTGAAGAGTGTGTTTGTGGGAATTGGATTGTATGATGGGGAAGAGATAGTTTGTGCGAATTGGATTGTATTATGGGAAAGAGAGAGTTTGTGGGAATTGGATTGTATGATGGGGAAAGCGAGAGTTTGTGGGAATTGGATTGTATGATAAGGAAGAGAGAGATGTGGGAATTGGATTGTATGATGGGGAAAGAAAGAGTTTGTGGGAACTGGATTGCACAATAGGGGAAGAGCGAGTTTGTGGGAATTGGATTGTATGATTTGGAAGAGAGAGATTGTGGGAATTAAATTGTATGATGGGGAAAGAAAGAGTTTGTGGGAACTGGATTGCACAATAGGGGAAGAGCGAGTTTGTGGGAATTGGATTGTATGATTTGGAAGAGAGAGATTGTGGGAATTAAATTGTATGATGGGCGAAGTGTGAGCTTGTGGGAACTGGATTGCATGATGGGGAACAGAGAGTTTGTGGGTATTGGATTGCATGATGGGGAAGAGAGAGTTTCTGGGAATTCAATTTAATTTTGGGGGAACAGAGAGCTTGTGGGAACCGGGTTGTATGATGGGGAACAGAGAATTTGTGGAAATTGTATTGCATGATGGGGGAAGAGAGTGTTTGTGGGAACTGGATTGTATGATGGGGGAAGAGAGAGTTTGTGGGCATTGGATTGTATGATGGGGAACAGAGAGTTTGTGGGAATTAGATTGTATGATGGTGAAGAGTGAGTTTGTGGGAATTGAATTATATGTTGGGGGAACAGAGAGCTTGTGGGACATGGATTGTACGATGTAGAACGAAGAGTTTGTGGGAATTGGCTTGTGTAATGGGGAAAAACAGAGTTTGTGTGAACTGGATTGTATAATATGGGAAGAGCGAGTTTGTGGGCATTGGATTGTATAATGGGGAATGATAGAGTGTGTGGGAATTGGATTGTATGATGTGGAAAAGAGAGCTTATTGGAAATGAATTGCATGATGGAGAACGAGAGATTTTGTGGGGATTGGATTGTATGATGGGGAAAGAGAGAGTTTGTAGGAATTGGATTGTATGATGGGAAAGAGAGAGTTTGTGGGAATTGGATTGTGTGATGGGGGAAGAGTGAGATTGTGGGTATTGGATTGTATGATGGGAAAGAGAGAGTTTGTGGGAATTGGATTGTATGATGGGGAAGAGAGCGCTTGTGGGAACTGGATTGTATGATGTGGAAAGACAGAGTTTGTGGAAACTGAATTGTACTATTGGGGAAGAGCGAGTTTGTGGGAATTGGATTGTATGATGGGGAAGAGTGCGTTTGTGGGAACTGGATTGTATGATGGGGGAAAAGAGAGTTTGTGGGCATTGGATTGTATGATGGGAACAGAGAGTTTGTGGGAATTAGATTGTATGATGGGGAAAGACAGAGTTTCTGGGAATTGGATTGCATAATAGGGGAAGAGCGAGTTTGTGGGAATTGGATTGTATGATGGGGAAGAGAGAGTTTGTGGGAATTGAATTGTATGATGGGGGAAGTGTGAGATTGTGGGAATTGTATTGCATGATGGGGGAAGAGTGTGTTTGTGGGAATTGGATTGTATCATGGGGAAGAGTTAGTTTGTGGGAATTGGATTCTATTATGGGGAAGAGAGAGTTTGTGGGAATTGGATTGTATGATGGGGAAGAGAGAGATGTGGGAATTGGATTGCATGATGGGGAAGAGAGAGTTTCTGGGAATTCAATTTAATTTTGGGGGAACAGAGAGCTTGTGGGAACCGGGTTGTATGATGGGGAACAGAGAATTTGTGGAAATTGTATTGCATGATGGGGGAAGAGAGTGTTTGTGGGAACTGGATTGTATGATGGGGGAAGAGAGAGTTTGTGGGCATTGGATTGTATGATGGGGAACAGAGAGTTTGTGGGAATTAGATTGTATGATGGGGAAGAGTGAGTTTGTGGGAATTGGATTATATGTTGGGGGAACAGAGAGCTTGTGGGACATGGATTGTACGATGGGGAACGAAGAGTTTGTGGGAATTGGATTGTGTAATGGGGAAAAACAGAGTTTGCGTGAACTGGATTGTATAATAGGGGAAGAGCGAGTTTGTGGGTATTGGATTGTATGATGGGGAAGAGAGAGATCTGGGAATTGGATTGTATGTTGGGGAAAGACAGAGTTTGTGGAAACTGAATTGTTCTATTGGGGAAGTGCGAGTTTGTGGGAATTGGATTGTATGATTGGGAAGAGAGCGTTTGTGGGAACTGGATTGTATGATAGTGGAAGAGTGAGCTTGCTGGAACTGGATTGCATGATGGGGAACAGAGAATTTCTGGGAATTGGATTGTATGATGGGGAAGAGAGAGATTGTGGGAATTGGATTGTATGATGGGGAAGAGATAGTTTGTGCGATTTAGATTGTATTATGGGAAAGAGAGAGTTTGTGGGAATTGGATTGTATGATGGGGAAGAGAGAGTTTGTGGGAATTGGATTGTGTGATGGGGGAAGAGTGAGATTGTGGGTATTGGATTGTATGATGGGAAAGAGAGAGTTTGTGGGAATTGGATTGTATGATGGGGAAGAGAGCGCTTGTGGGAACTGGATTGTATGATGTGGAAAGACAGAGTTTGTGGAAACTGAATTGTACTATTGGGGAAGAGCGAGTTTGTGGGAATTGGATTGTATGATGGGGAAGAGTGCGTTTGTGGGAACTGGATTGTATGATGGGGGAAAAGAGAGTTTGTGGGCATTGGATTGTATGATGGGAACAGAGAGTTTGTGGGAATTAGATTGTATGATGGGGAAAGACAGAGTTTCTGGGAATTGGATTGCATAATAGGGGAAGAGCGAGTTTGTGGGAATTGGATTGTATGATGGGGAAGAGAGAGTTTGTGGGAATTGAATTGTATGATGGGGGAAGAGTGAGCTTGCGGGAACTGGGTTGCATGATGGGGAACAGAGGGTTTGTGGGAATTGGGTTGCATAATGGGGAAAGAGAGAGTTTGTGGGAATTGGATTGCATCTTGGGGGAACAGAGAGCTTGTGGGAACCGGATTGAATGATGGGGAACTGAGAATTTCTGGGAATTGGATTGTATGATGTGGAAGAGAGAGATTGTGGGAATTGTATTGCATGATGGGGGAAGAGAGTGTTTGTGGGAATTGGATTGTATGATTTGGAAGAGAGAGATTGTGGGAATTAACTTGTATGATGGGGGAAGAGTGAGCTTGTGGGAACTGGATTGCATGATGGGGAACAGAGAGTTTGTGGGTATTGGATTGCATGAAGGGGATAAGAGTGTTTGTGGG